>NC_142736.1:29736708-29956708 GCF_051943395.1 Hippocampus bargibanti | reverse complement strand
ACAGAGTGCCAGATATAAACAACATTATTTTTCTTCTCCTCGCCCTCATTTCCTCCAGTGGATCTCAAGTCCAGGCTAATAACGAGCGCACGGGCCTTGATTGCACATCCATCACTGTGACCAGAGGAGATGTTTTACTTGGGAAATGAAATATTTCACGACCCCATTCCCCTTTTTTTTTTCAGCGCGGCGTTGGAGACGTAGGAACAGAAGAGGCCCCGGGGTCCAGCTGAGTAAATATCCCAACAGGTAGCTCGCTATATAGCGAGCGGTGACGCCGTTGTTATTATGAACTTATAGTTCAATAGAAAAAAAACGGTTCCTTTTCAGCGCCAAATAGTGACAAATTGTACTTGCTAAGTCAAGCTAATACAGTGATACCTTGGTTTACGGACCCCTTGGCTGACGAACCTTTCGGTTTACGAACGTTACATTTATGAAAATTTTACCTTGGCATACAAACTATTTTTCGGGATACACACGGAGCTGCCACAGTGAGTGATGTGTCGTTCGCGAACAACCCCGTTACTCCTGACAACAAAATGGTGGCCGTCTGGTTTGTCCTCTAGTCCCCGCCCCCAGTCTTCGGTTAAAGCCACGTGATTGGTCAAGAACGCAGCAGTGAGGGGGCGGGGGGTTGAACATTAAAGTGACAGGCAGACGACAGACAGAGAGTGAGAAAACACACACACGGAAGGGAGACGACAGAGCTTGAGACAAAAAAACAAAAGTGAAATGGTGGAAAAATAGAAAACAATGAAATTTGGACTCGTTTCAACTTTGAGAGTTCAAAAGCAGAGTGTAGACTGGAAGGTTAAAATATCCCATCAATCAGGCTCCACAAATAACTCGCACAAGCATCTGTACACTTGATGCAAAAAGCTATCAACCCAGCTAAACAGAACGCAATTGATGAGGAACAAGGTAAAATTATCGCAGCGAAAGCACCTCCAAGGGATCATAATCAAGATGGTGAAAGAAGGCTACATTCCTCATCAAGTGTTTAATGCTGATGAAACCGGCCACTCCATTCCATCAAGCCATCAACGACCATCACAAAGGTAAATAAAACGACTTTATTATACAGTACAGTTTATTTCTTTAATTATAATACCATAGCACATTTATTACACATAAAATAAGGTATATATTGTGTAGTTTTAAGGCTTAGAAATTGAGAAAGTAGAAAATTTTATGGGGACCTGGGAACGGATTATTCCCGTTTTAATGGTTTCCTATGGGAAATAAATTTTTGGAATACACACTTTTCGCCTTACACACTGTCTGGGACCGAATTAAATTTGTAAGCCAAGGTATCACTGTACGCTGTTTCAAGCAGTTTTTTTTAACACTTGTTGGAAACATGCCCTCCCCAAACAATTTCTGTGGCTAATCTATATATGTAGCAAACAGATTTTATCATTTTGTGGGAGTACGTCACAGTACGTTATTAATGCTAAGAACTCACACATTGCCACTTTCAAGGAGAATCTCTTTTTTTCGCTGTGGCTTCTTTCATCTGCCTTCAAAGGCCCCTTAATGAGAAAGCCACAAAACCAGTCATGTTTGCCGGGAAGAAAATAAAAACCCTCCAAAGTGAAGCGATATCTCAGGGTGAAAAGCCACAGCCAAAACCCAGAGAAATGAAACCAATTCAGAAAACATTTCCAGGACACAAAGATCACTATAAAGATCTACGCTGACCTTTTACGACAAGTCCAGATTTGGTCCACTAAGGATAATTTACGAGAATCCAGGAGTCGTACGTGAATAATCAGACCATTGAATGCAGTTTCAGAATTTCAGCAATCTCAACAGAATCACTGCCTGCAAGATGCAACACTTCGGGACGCCAGGAGGAAGTGCACAAGTCGGGTGAGAAAAACACCTTCTTTACGAGCATATGTTGAAACATAATTCAAGTATTTATGCACAAAACACCTGATGAGAGAAGTCTGCCTATAGGAGGGAAGTGTTAAACTACATATGTTTTGTTTGTGACCAAAAAAAACAAAACAAAATAATATACACTTAAAGGACAACCGACGTCTCCGGACAAGTTGTGTTCATAATTTGTAAAATGGCTTCAAATGACTTCTACTGAGCGTATTTTACAAAGATTCCACCGCATATAGCTATATTTTACGTTGTAAGACTCGTGCTGAATATTCCGGAAGTCATGTTTTTGAGTTGGTGACGAGTCCGTACGTGACGTCACTGAAGGAACGCCCCAGACCGAAAAAAAAGGACACATTGTAGCAGTCCTTCCATCACGTCAATGCTTGTTTGGTCTGAAAACCTCGTGTTGCACCAGAAAGAGCAAGAAGAGGTCGTCCAAGCTCCATGTAAGGAATTTATCAGCCTGTGAAAATGGGCTGATTGATTCCTCACAGGAGCTCGGTGGCCATTTTCTGCCTCTTTTTGGGTGAGACATTTCCCCCCAATGTTGCCTCAAAATGGCACGGAATACATTCTTTAATCGATTGCAAACATGTATGCTTTCCTTTTCAGAACTATTTGAATCATATTCGTAACTGGATGTGTAACAAGACAGCATATTCTCTGAATCTGAAGCCATGTTTTGATTCTCCAGCAATGCAAGACGTCTTGGCGTGACGTCACGAACAAGAGGCCAGGACCTTCTGAAACTTAAACTTTCTGAGATCATTTTGTAGTAGTTTTGGAACACTAAGTCATTTTTATTGGTGTTTTGCATTTTAATAAAAATATCATACTGCATGTTTTGGGTATTTTAGATGCTATAAAACGTTTTTCTGATGTCAGTTATGAAACAATAAAGTGACGTCGGTTGTCCTTTAATACTTTTACGGGGGCTCACTGATCTTTCCGTATTGTCTAATTTGTTAGTGCATCTGAGACACACTGAAAAGGAGAAATAATGGGCAGTAGTATAAGACTTATGTAACTTTATAAGGGAAACAAATGTAACACACAAAATAGTCAAGTTTGATTTTAAAAAGTTATTGTCTTACAAAAACGTTCAGTCATTTTGGGAGGACGCATGTGTCATATATGTTTTTTAAATTATTTTTTGTTCTTTTGACTTCAAAATGGTGCCGCAAGAGTGGCTGCTTTTCCAGCATGATCCACAACCGCCATCACCACCTTGCAAACCGTGACAATGCTTTCCTCTTAAGAACTATTTGAATCATATTCAACACTGGATGAGTAACAAGAAAGCATCTTCCCCGAATCTGAACCCATTGTTTTGATTTGAGAGCAAGGCAAGACGTCTTGGCGTGACGTCACGAGCAAGGAGGCGGGACCTTCTAAAACTCGCCATCGTGAGGTCATTTTGAAGTACTTTTGGGACACTTTAAGTCATTTTTATTGGTGTTTTGCATTTGACTAAAAATATCAGTCTGCGTGTTTTAGGTATTTTAGATGCTATAAAACGTTTTTCTGATGTCAGTTCGGAAAAAAAAAGGTGTCGGTTGTTCTTTAAGCTATTGATCTTGCATTTCACACTCGCTCATATTATCAGAACAATTTTACACATTTTCAACATGACATGGGTAATTGTCCAAGTAACCTTAGGACTTTCTTCTTTTTCCTAATTAGAAGTTGACTATTGATGAAGACAGATGAGTTGTGACTGATAAACCTCTATTGAATTCTGAGCTCTCAGGCTTTCTCAAATGACCAAGTCAGCATTAAAAGACACCCGGACTGTGTCTAGAAGTGAAAATTGATTGATATCATCGCAAAGGATTGGCCTGACGCTCAGAGAGGATGAGCGCCATTGAAACCCAAAGCCAATTATATTTGTTTATTTCTGGGGAAATGGCCACTCTGTACCTTGGATCAATGTGAGCATCAAAAGGTCAGAGTAACACATTTGTGTAGAGGAAATGTAGTGGAGTTTGCGTTGGGCGCTTGCATTTCTTGAGGATGCTGGAATTTTCATTTGTAGGTGGAATTTTTAATATTTTATTTGACAGAAACTCAACATTTGGTGCAGAAATGTGTATGTGGAGGCATGGGTCAAAAGCCGATCTTAAACATTTTTGGGGAAAATGTTGTTTTTCTCCACCATCCTTTTTTTTAAAAATTATTATTCCCACTAGAATTATGTTATTTTTCTGAGAAAATAATATACAAGACAAATTCCGTTCTCTGTCAAGGCTACTCAGAACGGTATCACAACATGAAAAAATAAATAAATAATTCAATTGTAAGCTCTAAAAATAGCTTGTATAATGCGGTTCCTGATTGCAAATATAGTTCAAAAATATTTAATATATAAATCATACATTAATGTTTTTTTATTTGTGTTTTTTTTCTTCAAACGGGAAACACATTTTCTTGTTTTTGTACATATAATAATAATAATAATAATAATAATAATAATTATTATTATTATTATTATTATTATTTGATAAAACAGGGACATAAATAAGACCATAGAGAGATAAAACTATACGGAGAATGCAATTTTAAATACAGTGATACCTCGGTTTTTGAACATTAAATTTGTGAGAACATAATCTTAGCATATAAACTAGTTTTCGGGAAACACACGGAGCACCACAATGGCTGGCAGACTAGTTTTCGGCGGAAGAACACTAAACTACAGAAGTCAAACAGCGCCACCGTGGCTGGCTGACTAGTTTTCCACAGCCACTTTCAAGCACCAGCGAGTGAAACCAAGATCAAGTCGGAATCACAAGTCGAATGCCAAAGAGTGCAAGTGAGTTTTGATCAGTGAAAAAGTAAAATAAATGTCAAATAAAACTCAATGTTTTTGTCATAAGATGTCTCAGCTCCAAATGTGTGGCCATTTGCTACTTTCCTTTATTTTCCACATCCACTTTACTCCGACTTTTAACACGCTTCTTTGAATCAGAATCAGAATCAGAATCATCTTTATTGCCAAATATGTAGAACACACAAGGAATTTGTTTCCGGTAGAACACGCTGCACTAGTATCGTCGTCAAAAAAACTGCTAAGTGGCACTATTCCCACCTATGTAACGATTGGAGTCGAGCGTGGTATGAACACATAACACAATGCGGCCCATTGACATCGAGCGCCCTCCACGCCACTTATCGACATTCATATGCAAATCAAATTAAAGGCTATATTAATTGCCCCGGCAGCCTCGTTGCTGACAGGAAACTCCCGACACGGCTGCACGGAGGACTTCCTCTTTATGGATTGTTTTCCCGTGCTCGTCTCTAGAGGTCCAACACGGATCTATATTAATTTCCTCTCTGGCAGTTATGCGGGTCGGGTTATGAACTGTGCTGTTCCACTTTTAATCTGCCGGTAATTTAGTAATGTGCAAACTAATTGTGTTGCAATATTAATGTGCTAGAGGGAGCTGTTCATAGAGGCGGGGGAGGAAAAAAAAATCAATGCTGGGAAAGGAGAGAATTAAATTGTGATATTGCAGCCATGCCTCAATTGCTTGTTATGCTATGAAATGACTGTGGTGGAAGTCAATGAACGAACGGCGGTCAGAAGAAGTGGGGAACTGTCCGATCGTTTGAATATAATAATGTTTATTATATTATAGAAATATTTTTTTTTCTTCCAAATCAAACGTTAGCTTTATTTAACAAAGCAAACGTTACAACGAAGATTTCGAAATTCAAATAAATTATTCCGATTTCAAAATCTTCATTCGGTTTGGAAATGTCGGTTCATTTGGCAATTTGCATACTCGGCACGACAGCAAATCAGAAGCCTGTTTCGTGCTTCGGCCTACACCGTAACTGTAAAGTGTACTTGAGAGTTATGAAAGGCGCTTAGTGGCTTGTAGCAGACAACGGAATGCAAACATTGCATTGTGCACCATGACGACAAACGACAACTGGAGCAAAATCATCCGCAAGGGATATTTACGATAAATAAAGCCAGGGATCATTTGTGGTAGGTACATCCTTAATAAAAACAATCCTTAATACTTTGCAACAATGTTTTTTTTTTAATGATTAGTCATCTTATTGCGTTTCAAGTTGTGAAAAATGGGGCAGGCAACTTTATGGCCGGGCAGGCAACTTTTCAGAGTTTTCTCACTCTCTGTCGTCTGCCTGTCTCTTTAATGTTTCCCCCCCACCTCCGACCCCCCCATTGCTGCGTTCTTGATCAATCACGTAGCTTTAACTGAAGACGCCATTTTGTTTTTGGGAGAACAGCCTCACTCTCTCTGTAACCCCGACCCAGTCACTGCTGCGTTCTTGACCAATCAAGTGGCTTTAACCGAAGACTGGGTGTGAGGAATAGAGAACAAAACAGTCGGGCACCATTTTCTTGTTAGGAGAACGGGCTCGTTCGTGAACGACATCACTCATTGTGGCAGCTCCGTGTGTATCCCGAAAAATGGTTCATATGCCAAGGTAAAATTTTCATCAATGTAATGTTCGTAAATCGAAAAGTTCATAAGCCAAGCGGTTCGTAAACCGAGGTTTAACTGTACTTAGCAATAAAGATGATTCTGATTCTGGTGACTGCCGACTTAATCATCTTCGCGATATGACACTCGGCCAACTGTGAACATGATTGACTACAAACTCTTCAAGAAAGCTGGATTTTTAATTCATTTTAGGAGCTTTAATTTCACAAACATTTGGTTGGATTTGATTGGACCTGTGCGAACGTAGTGGAATATTTCTTTTTGCTGTGAGGTCAAGACACAATGAGAAATTTTGCCTCAGGACGCAGCCAGAAGGGGTGGAAGTTGGTCGGAAACAAAAAAAAGCAGAGACAACGCGGTAAGGAAAAAGTCACGGCATGAATAAAAAAAAAAGGTTTTGAAAGCACTGGTGGATCCTTGAGCTCTGGGTTAGTCAGAAGCTTTCTTGGACTGGCCAAATGACACTAACCCCTTCGTCCTGTTCCGACAAATTGCTAGTACCGCACAGCTAATTGTCTGCTCAGACGCTTTGTAGTCTGAAGGTCAGCTCGGGGTGAGCACTTCAAGTACCAGCCGCCATCGAACAAGGCTTGATTGAAAAGAAACAAGGCATTACAACCGAGAAAGAAATCTATTATGCGTTCCATTTTTGCTAATTTATCCCGTAAGCATAGTTTGATTCGAGCTGATGAGAATCAGCGGGATTTTAAGTTTAATCATATGACTTGATCATCTCCGTGCGAGGATTGGTGGAGGCCAACTGAGAGATGCTTATCTGTCAAAACTGCAATGCGAACGATGCAACGGTGCAGATTCATGGCCGACGATTCACATGATGTAGTATGTGTTGTTTTGTTTATTTTCTTCCCATAACAAACAATCGGAAAACATTATCCAGTGATAGCTCGGTTTACGAACCCCTTGGCTTACGAACTTTTCGGTTTACGAACGTTAAATTTATGAACAATTTACCTTGGCATATGAACTATTTTTTCGGGATACACACGGAGCTGCCACAATGAGTGATGTGTCGTTCGCGAATGAGCCCGTTCTCCTAACAAGAAAATGGCAGCCGGGTTGTTTTAGTCCTCTATTCCCCGGCCCCAGTTATCGGTTAAAGCCACGTGATTGGTCAAGAACGCAGCAGTGAGGGGAGGTGGATTAAACATTAAAGAGACAGACAATAGTTAGTTTCAACTTTGATAGTTCAAATGCAGAGTGTAGACTGCAAGGTTAAAATTCCCATCAATCAGGCTCCACAAATAACCCGCACAAGCCATCTGCACACTTGATGCAAAAGGCTATCAACCCAGCGAAACAGAACACAATTGATGAGGAACAAGGTAAAATTATCGCAGAGAATGCACCTACAAAGGATCATTCCTCAAGATGGTGAAAGAAGAAGGCTACGTTCCTCATCAAGTTTAATGCTGATGAAAACGGCCACACCAATCCATCAAGCCATTAACGACCATCACAAAGGTAAATAAAACAACTTTATTATATAGTACAGTTTATTTCTTTAATTATAATACCATAGCATATTTATTATACATAAAATAAGGTATATTTTGTGTAGTTTTAAGGCTTAGAAAATTAGAAAGTAGAAAATTATGTTTTATGGGGAGCTGTGAACGGATTATTCTCATTTTAACAGTTTCTTATGGGAAATTATTTTTTGGGATACACACTGTTTGCCTTACACACTGTCTGGGAATCAATTAAGTTCGTGGATCGATACCGGTCCGTGGATAATTGAATACCGGGCCGCGAACCTGTTTTTTATTTATCAAATGAGTCGAGCGGTCCTTTATTTTGAAACATATTTTATTTTGAAATGACCGCATTTGTCATTGTCATTTTTACTCAAATTCCAGGACAACATGAACATTCAGTGCAGTGTAAGAAACGTTGAACTCTCTTCTTTTATCAGGAAAAAAGGTCATTTCTAGCTTATTTGGTTCTGGAGTGATATGAGGTGCAAGTGGGGGCTGCTGTACAAAAAAAAATGTTGCCCCCTGGTGGGAAGGAAAAACATTGCCAGAGGTCTGACCAGCGCTTCATGGGCAAAAAAACAAAAACAAAAAAACAAAACCCAAACAAATTCGGGAATGGCAGTGAATGAGTTAAATAAGTTGTCCGGTCTTTTAATTTGAAACATGTTTTATTTTGAAATGACCAGATTCTCCACTATGTTACATCTCCTTATTCACCACCAAAATTTAACACAACTAGCAAAGTTTCATATGAAAAAAGTTCCACATAACAGTGAATTCACGTTTGTTTGCATTGTCGTTTAAACAGGAATTGTTTTACCTCCCAAGGAACAGACAACAAAATTGAAAGCATTCTATCTGACGGATTCTTTAACAGCTTTATCCGCAGGATTGTTATCCAGTCTGATAAATGCCCAGTGACATGTGTAGCACACTTACACACCTGGGAGTGTTTTCATATCTCACAATGACAAGTTGTGGTAAGCATCAGTGTGGGAGTCAAAGGTCGCCTGAACCGTTTAGCCTTTGAGCGGTTGCTAGGCTCTAAAAAGAGGGAGCTCTCCGAGTGAATGATTCACTGGCGACAAGGCCGCTCCAGCTGGGGATGGGGAGATCTCAGGTCTACAGGCCACCATGGGACTAATTCATCTTTTTTTTGCACTCTGAATGCTAATTGCTTGAAACAGTAAACGCCATTGTGCCATTTTTTTTTCTCAACGCATCTCACCAACTCTCTGCTTCCGTTGGCATGTTTACAAAGGTGCTGCTTCTTTGCAATAGGATATTTGTGACCGGGAAGGAATCATTAAGTCGATGTATTCACTTTTCTGACACTTCCTGTGTTCAAGCATCACACCCCTAATGAGTCAAACGGCACAAGTTTGTAGATGCAGAACTGGGATAATGTGATATATTCAAATCAATATATTTTACTGTTAGCATTTTTGTTGTTACAAAAAAAAACTTACAATAATTTGTGTCGTCTTGAAGTTCCAATGCTACAATTTTTCTTATTGTCTTTGATTAGGTTTGACAAATAATTTGGACTATAAATTCCCAGCATACCGCCTTTCAAGCTAATTTTGTTTGGTTCAAACAACTTTTCATCTTGAATGGGTCAGATCAATTGACTGGATGTGGCACATTGTTCATGTACTGTATATTTTGGTGACCAAGTTTGAGAGCTTTTCTCTTTCATCAAATGGTACATTATGAATATAAATATGGTTGAGTATCGCTGTACAACAATACCACTGGCAAATATAATTTTCTATTATTATTTTTCATTATTTTTTTAAACTATTTTTTAAGTATTTTTTAAATTATTTTAATTATGTTTTTAATTCTGTTTTTAAATTGTTTTTAAATTATGTTTTTAATTATGTTTTTTTTTTTTATTTTTAAAAAGGATTTTAAACATTAATTCTAAAATTGTTTAATTTCTTTTTAAAATTATTTTTATTTTTAAAAATATGTTCAGAAGTATTTTAATTATGTTTTTAATTATGTTTTTAATTATTTTTAAAAAGGATTTTAAACATTAATTATAAAATTATTGTTTAATTTATTTTTAAAATTCTTTTTATTTTATTTTTTCAAATTATTTTTCAAATTATGTTTATTATTATTATAATTATTATTTGTATTATTGTAATTATTATTTGTATTATTTTAATTATTATTTCAAGTATTATTCTAATTATTATTTTAATTATTATTTTAATTAATATTTTAATTTTTATTTTTATTTGTAATTTAATTGTTAATTTAATTGTTAATGTAATTGTTATTTTAATTGTTATTTTAATTGTTATTTTAATTGTTATTAACTTTATTAATTTTATTATTATTACTACCGCGACCCTAATGAGGAATAAGCATTATGGATAATGGATATTATTTTGTTTGCGTGTGTGAAAGCTTTTGTTCAAAAGTCACCATCCAACCAACTGCAGCACAAGACACTGTAACAGCCAACAACAAGTCAAACATACTGTACATGTTTTTAAATTCACCCTTGGTGGACGCATTCCACTTGATCTATTGCATTTTTCATAAATGCTTCTTATTTGTTAAAATGGCTTTATGGAGAGGTGCAAGAGCACCACTTGTTGATCTGACATGCAACCCAAAGCCGCATGACGGACACGGGTGACGTTCGAGTAATTGGTGCAAGAATAGTGCCCAAGGCAGGCTGAGGACCGGCGGACTGGGATGGAGCTAGATTTCTTCGCCATGGTCCACAGGAGCCACAATCATTGATCGAGGCTGGTGAGCGGTGGAAGCCGCCATTTAGACGACAGCAATACAACTCTGCTCATATTGATTGATGAGTCCACTACCGTTAATATTATTTATAGAAGCTGCGGTCGACGCAACTATATGACAGTAAGCCCACCCCTGTAATAGGTGGTAATTGATGGAGGCCTTCCCCTCAGCACTCACACGTTGACCCCATTGCAGTGGAAGTCAGGTGGATTGCCTCCAACGGCATTATGACTGATATCATCAGATTACATAACCCCATTGCGGAAGCCTTGTGGCCCCACTCAAGTGGGTGTATTGATTTTTGATTAGGACGCCACTCAACACATCTCAAAGAAAAGATGGGAGTGATGAATCCAGTGGATAAAACCATATTTGTTATTACCTCTGCGAGATTATGTTGTCGTTGGGGGTTTGGGAGCTCTGTGAATAGCCTCTATGAGTCCACGCTGATAAAATAGAATGTCCCAAAAAGATTTACCTCTGGATCAAAATACAGTGAGACCTCAACTTACAAACACCTCAACTTACAAACACCTCAACTTACAAACACCTCAACTTACAAACTTTTTCTCTTACAAACGTCAAATTTATGAAAATTAAACCTTATAATAAGCACTATTTTCATAATACACACCCACCACGGCTGGCGGAGTGATCTTCGGTGGAAGCACACGACCGAAGAGCACCACAGGTTAAGTTACCAACAGTCTTTATGGAAGGTGACTCTCCTTCCATAAGCCATCAACAACCATCAAAAAGGTCAATACAACTTTGTTTTACAGCACAGTTTATTTATATAATTACATTCGTCATGTAATGCGCCTCTCTTTCCAAACAGCAATTCCCTTGACCTCCAACGCCATTTCATCAAGCCATAAATGACCATCACAAATGTAAATGAAGTGACTTTATGATACAATTCAGCGTATTTCTTTCATTACAATACAATAGCACATTTATTATACATAGAATAAGTTATGTCGTGTGTAGTTTTAAGGCTTATTTAGTTGAAAAGTATATTTTATGGGAACCCGGGAACGGATTATTCCCATTTAATGGTTTCCTATGGGAATTTTTTTTTTTAGATACACACTTTTCGCCTTACACACTCTGTCTGGGAACCAATTAAGTTCGTAAGTTGAGGTCTCAGTGTAAATGAAATAAGTAATTCATGGTGCTACTTTCTGGTCAGTAGACCCTTATAAAGACACACGCACACATACGCACAGGCAGACACATACTGTTCGTCAAATATCAAATGATGGAAACCCGCCGCCATTGCTCCATTAAAAAAACTATTTTTATTGCAATTAAAGTTCCTTCTGAGACGATGTAATCCACAATTAAACCGAATGGAGTGTGTGCACAGTCATTGGCTGAACTGTTGCATGGCCGGTTTTGGAGATGGCACAAGAAAATAGCTCGTAGAAGGAGGGATGAAGGAGGAGCATGTGATGACTGATGGACCACATTGCGGGTGGAGAACTTATAAAAAGTAGCCAAATATAAGACTTGGAAAAAAAAGTTTGTCTATGTGACAACTGATTGGGAAAATAATCCATATAGGCACAAATAAAGACCAGATTTACTGCCACAGTAAGGCTGCAGACACGTGCTAAACTAAAACCTATATATACAGTAAAGTCTCGTTATATCGATATCGGATATATCGATAGTCCCGGTTATATCGATATTATTTCTATGCACGCACTGAGAAAATTACATGCAAACAGGGTCGGATATATCGATAGTCCCGGTTATATCGATATTTTTTCGGACTCCCTTGAATATCGATATAACGAGACTTTACTGTATATATAGAACCTATATCTTCTTTAAGTCTAGTCATCTGTAACTTAAGACACTAAAAAAAACAAAAATCATTTACCCCAAACATACACTCAGCGTATTTGTTGAGGCATTTTAAAATACTTTTTAGAATGGCCCTTGAAGAAAAAAAATCCAAAACACAGCTCTCAACTTTGTGCAAGTGTCCTTGAGGCACTTTGCGGTGAAATGAAAAGTTGCATGAAAAACATGCGTCTCGGGGACTTTGTACTGTAAGTGCAAGCAGTGTTAAGGTGGAGAACTTGTGGAATGCAAAAAAAAAAAAACTGATTTACGTTCCCTCTTGACTTTTTCGACAACTGCAGCATAACGGTTTCTTTTTCAGGGGGAAAAATGTTATCATTTCATTTTGCATCGTGATGGCTGAGGACCACAGAGAGAGTCGTATAAAAATACATACAGCAATGTGTGTGTGCGTGTGGTGGGTGTGTGTCTGTGAGTGTTTTGTGCGGTGTGTGTGACCTCTGGATGACCAGGAGCAGAAGGAACAAGGTCGGAGTTATGAAGTTGGAAAATACATCTTAAAGCTAATCGGTCTGCAGTGCGAACAGGAGCTCTTATTCAAAGTATTTCTGGCTTGTGCGGAGATGATGTCCAGCCACTTAAAAAAAAATTTACACCGGGTCAAATGTTTGAGCTGAGGGCGCATTCACACGTTGACTGTTTGTTTACAAAGGCTATAAATGGAGTTCACGACTGGTGAAGTAGCATGGGGTAATTGTCCAATCGTCGTGACAAAAATGCAGAAATTAATTGTAAAATGCAATCTAAAGACGGTGATACCTTGGCTTACTTAACTTAACTTAATTGGTTCGCAGAAAGTGTGTGTAAGGCGAAAAGTGTGTATCCTAAACATTAATTTCCCATAGGAAACCATGAAAATGAGAATGTTGCTATGCTTCAATGAATCCAAAGAGAACTTGTAAATATGATAATAACAACCACCCTCCACGCCTCCTTCCCACAGTGCATTTCCTCTCATTGTCTTATTGCACGTGTGGGCAATCTTGCAGATAGACGTGCATTGATTTATTTAATGATCTTCAATCCCTCCAACTTTATTCCCTCGTTCGCTAACGGCTCGCCTGTAAACACTTGGTATCTTCAAGCGCTAACCCCGCCCGCCCCCCCACGTCTTTAGCGTGGCCTCACCAGGCACACAGTAAAGCTGTTGAATATGAGCATTATGAGCTTTTCCGTCAAAACGTAATGGCTCAAAAATCAGCCGCTATGGATTTTCTGCTGCCCCAATCGATGGATGTTGGAAAAGGGGTGATGATTTCCAGCTTTCAGATGTACTCCCACACCTAATTCATAATCAAGTCAAGAAGGGTTGAAATCATTTCATGTTTTGACAAAACAAAAAGTCTGTAACAATGCCACAATGGATGACGGATAGATAATTGGATGGGAAGATAGCTAGCTTCCTAGCTATCTACCGAGATCGCCACCTAGCTATCCACCTAGCTATCTACCTAGCTAGATAGCTAGGTAAATAGCGAGCTATCTGCCTAGCTAGATAGCTAGGTAGATAGCTTCGTATATAGCTAGTTAGATAGATAGCTAGATAGATAGCTCAATAGATGGCTCGATAGCTAGCTAAATAGCTAGAAATCTAGCTAGATAGATAGAGCAAGTCAAAGAGTTGCGGAAATGTACATTTCTCCACTGCGAGACGAATAAAGGCAAATCCAATCCAATCTCTGCAGCTAGCTCAATCAAGCTAACTGCTCCTTATGTTTACTATTTACAGTGGACACGGCGTCTGGTCCACACATGGCCACCATGACATAGGGTCCTTGCCCACAGGAAAGACCCCAGCATGACGAAAGAAAGAAATGTGTTGTTCTCTTGCCTGGCATGATTAATGAGTCGCCATTAGGATGCGGACGTCAGGTTTCATGCCTTTCTACGGCCCACGCCGCCTACGAAGGGCGTTAATCTCCTTCGGGAATGCTCCTAAATCGCCCACGGACAACATCCTACTTGACAGCGATCGGCGTGTACTAAGTAAATTAATAGGGAACGGAAAGAAGATCCCAACTTGCGGAATGTTTTAAGTTGGCCGCAACAGATCCTTCCACCTTTGACTGTGTATCAAGGTTATTGTGCTTTTGTGGAGTGAGTCACACTGAGTTATCTCTGAAATGTGATATCTAGTAAATACAATTGCTTTTCCTGACATTAAAATTCAGTAGCAGCCTGTCTGCTTCCCTCACAACCAGCCTTTGTGTTGCTGTTTAACAGAATAGCGGCAAGGGTGGGAAGTACAGATATCGTAGTCGTCCCGCAGGTGGTTCAGCTTGGAGAGGAAATGGGATCTTTACACCCAATTTGAGGTGAAGTGACTTAGAGTTTATATGTAGGTTATCCCGTGACCCCGTTGTAATGACTAGCACACTGCTGGTGGTCCAGCTCTTGTACGTTACAATTACAGGCGCCTGTAAAACAGACGCTAAGCTAACAAACCATATATGTCGTTCAGATTATGAATGAGAACAAGTTGATACTCCAACCAACGATGGCGTTTGTGTGTGTACCCGTCGCTCGCCAGGCGAGTCGGGTGTTACTCCCCAATGGAGTCTCAAGAAGTGTAGTTGAAAGCAGCTGTTCAACAGCCCTTGGTAGCAATCAACCTTGAGCTCAATCCAGGTTAATTCACTTATTGTATATATAGCAGCCAAAAAGTCCATGTCTGCTTTAGACAAATGAATAAACCCTTATTACTCATTTTGCTGCATGACAGGGTTTGGCACAGAGAGTATTGCCTTTTGGGTCTTTTTTTGGCCACAATATTGCAGTTTTGATATATAGACAGTCAGGAGTAATTTGATGACAGTATGTCCATCTGCACAATATAGAATAAAATAGTCAAACAGAGAAAGTCAATGGAATCCAGCATTAAAGGACAACCAACACAACTGACATTTCCTAACTGACATCAGAAAGACATTTTATAGCATCTAAAATACCCAAAACACGCAGGCTGATATTTTTAACACCAAGAAAAATAACTTAGTGTCCCAAAACTACTTCAAAATGACCTCACAAAGTTTCAGTTTCAGAAGGTCCCGCCCCCTTTTTCGTGACGTCACACCCAGACGTCTTGCCTTGCTCGAGAATCAAAACAATGGCTTCAGATTCGGAGAAGATGCTTTCTTGTTACTCATCCAGGTATGAATATGATTCAAATAGTTCTGAAGAGGAAAGCATAAATGTTTGCAATCGATTAAAGAAGTCCTTCCGTGTCATTTTGAGGCGTCTGGACTGCAATGTAGCGTCCCATAAAATGCACAAGAGGGCGCCCAAGCTCCGTTGGAAATGGGCTGATTTGTCTGCTGTTCATTTGTGTCAACTAGTATCAAATAGTAGTTTTAGTGCAACACACAACAATTCACCATTGTGTTATTTATGTGTTTTCCTTCTAATTTTGCCATCAACACGGATAAACACGAAGTTTTCAGACCAAACAAAGTACCCAAAATGCATTGTGTGTCGCTTTCTCGGTCAGAGGTGTTCCAGACGTGACATCACGGTAGGTATCGTCACCAACTCAAAAACAAGACTTCCTGAATATTCAGCGCAAGTCTTAAAACGTAATATATAGCCATATGTGGTGGAATCTTTGTAAAATATGCTCAGTAGAAGTCATTTGAAGTGATTTTACAAATTATGGACACAACTTGTCCAGAGGCGTCGTTTGTCCTTTAAATGTGCACTCATTCCAACCCTTTTAACTCCAGTTTACCTTTTCCACAATAGAATCCTAATTCATCCATCCATTTTCTAGATCACTTTGTAGGGAGTGTAATGGGAAAAATATTTCTGCGACAAATTATGTAAAAATGTTATAGATATAAAAGTTTTACATCTAAGTGTTTTGCTGTGTTTGAAAGACAATGACAGTGACAATCAAACAAAAGCAGAACGTTAGCCACCGCCATATTTGTTGCATACGCTGTCCCTTGACTGAGATTGATGCGATTGTTGCTGACAGCATTGAATCATGAATCCGGCACGGCGCACCACCAGCAGCTCTGGAATGTCTGATAAAATGATATTAATTCCGCACATTAATGAGATTAATGAAGGCGAGCTTTTTCCCTTGCACCTTTTTATTTTTCTGTCTGGCCCTGAAATAATAACACAAAGGTAATTATAGAGCATCCATCAATCTGCTGCAGGACAGTGTAATTATCTGAGCATTTTCTGAAGTGCTCTCACTTCTCCCTCAGCCCATTTGTATGGCATCGACAGTGATGTTATTTTTTTCATTAATGGAAAACTCCCCGGCCACATGTTACAGTGGTGGCGTGATGATGGAGCGGCGGCAGATTGAGAGATCCAAAATGTGCGTGATGGATGAAAATGTCAGGCCGCTAAGAGGTGCGCATCATCGACTCATCATCGCGCATCTTGACGGAGCACTTCGCTACCTCCGAGGGGAATAATGAGGAAGGTGACAGCGCTGCGCCTAGCGTAATCGATGACCTCCAAAGGAATAATCAACTGCGCTAATTGAACAAAGAATATCTTTTTGATGTAGTCTCGAGGTTGGACTCGAAAGAGTGTTGGAAGCAGGATTATTTCCAAATCAAAGCACCAACCCATGTACTTAAAATCCACATGAAGGGCACTCTTTTGTTGTTCACTTATCTCATTCACTGCCATTCACAAATTTATTCGTAAATTGACAATATGATGTAGAGCACCATTCCCGAATTTGTTCGGTTTTTGTTTTTTCTTGTTTGGATGCTGATAAAGCGCTGGCCAGACCTCTGGCAATGCTTTTTTTGCCTTCCACAAGGGGGCAGAATTCCCTTTTTTTCCATGATAGCGCTTTGTTCCAGCTTCAGCTGCTGTTAAAGCGATATATAAACAAATATGTATGAATTCCATTGTATCTTGGACAGCCCCCCCCCCCCTCATTTCAAGCGCATATAACTCCAGACCCATATAATTTAGTTATTAACTTGTTTTTTTCTGGTGTCTGGTGTTTTTTTCTGGTCCTGCAATTCAAGTTCAAATCTCATCAAAAGAAAATAGATGGTTTGAAAGGGGAGCAAAAGAAGCTATTTTCATTAAACAGCATATCCCTTCACTAAATTGCCATGGTGGGGTGAGGTTCAATTTGGATCGTTCCTACAACTGACTTCTTATGCAGCATAGGCTTAGTTATGCTGGTGAGGTGATACCAGAGCAAATGGGGCAATTAGGCCGGTCGTAGACCCCATGCTCAGGTAGGACAAGAGAGTAATCAGTCAGGACAATAGAGGTAATCAGTGTAGCCGCAGGGAGCAGTCCTCTGCTCCCCCAACCTGAGAGCAGGGACCAATCATATCAGAGTTTGGCACCGCCACGTCTGGACAGGAGGGATATATATAGGGCCAAAAAAATTTTAGTTCGAAGCCTCTTGGATGAGAAGTGAAACGTCCGACACCTTCAAAGAAGTACAGATGACGGCTGAAGAAACCTCACTGATGGACCATTCCTGTACGACTGAGAGCTTACACAGACATTTTGCTGTCGTCTCAAAATATTTACATATTTCTGCCATTCCAGTAGGTAAAATCTTTCCATAGTAAAATATTGGGAAATCCACATTTGTGTTGTTTGTATGTTTAGCATCTAATACAGGCCAGGTTCAATTTAAAGATGCCTTGGTGAAATGCGTCAGGTGTGACTTCATCTGATTTCAGACACACCCTGAACTGGATGTCAACCAATCACAGGACACATATTTAGAATGTGGTAGGAAGCTATAGCACGGTACTTTGAAATAAACCCACAGAAACACAGGAATCCATGCAAACTCTCCACCAAGCAAGCCAGAGCCAACATTCCAAACCCAAACATCAGAACAGTGAAGCAGACATGCTAACCACCCACTTTGCTGCCTACCTATTATCCAATGTTGTAAACTGTATCCAAATCTCAGTCAAAGCGTGTCAATAAAAGGATTGCGTTTGGCCATATAGGGTCCAGATTATATTCTGTAAATCCCTTAACAAGAATGTATACAAGATTCCCAACATGTGACACCAAACATTGTGTCTGCGTTTGTGCCACGGCAGACTTAAATTTAAGTTTATCCTTCACCGCTAAACACTCTACCAGGCCACATGTCACGCCATGTCCTCAACTTCAATTTCAATAAACTCTCTAAAATTTGAAACCAGTCATGCCACTCCATTGGAGTGTCTTGTAAAAGGCTCTTAAAGGCCCCTGTGTTTTTATAAACTCAAGTTCAGCCACTTATCAGGACCTGGGGTTTCATGTCTCTGTTTTTGAATTGATGACAGAGAAATAAACAGCATAAAACAAAATGTCATACTGTCAGCATCAGAGGCCCATGCGGGTTACCGGCAAGAACAACTATTTACAGTCGTTCTTAATGGCTTTGAAGCTAATGAGCTTTTTAATATGACACAGGCCATGTTGCCGAGCAGCCATTATTTGCCTCAGTGGCCAAGCCGGTTGCCAATCATGATTCATTTAAGTATGGGAAAAAATAAAACAGTTAAGGGTCCACTGTATTTCAAGCCATTTAACTTGAAATACTAAATACAGTAAAGTCTCGTTATATCGATATCGGATATATCGATAGTCCCGGTTATATCGAGACTATTTCTATGCACGCACGGAGAAAATTACATGCAAACAGGGTCGGATATATCGATAGTCCCGGTTATATCGATATTTTTTCGGACTCCCTTGACTATCGATATAACGAGACTTTACTGTATATAAAATTAGATATAGCAGTTTAGCTACAAATGTGACTGAAAGCACAGAGAAAATTGATTCTGATATCTGTTGGCTATATATTAGCTGGCTGGCTAGCTATTAGCTATATGGCTGGCTATCTATTGTCTGGCTGGCCATCTATTGGCTGGCTGGCTATCCCGCTAGTTATATATTAGCTGTGTAGCTATCTGACTGGCCAGCTATCTGTTGGCTATATATTGGCTGGCTGGCTAGCTATTAACGATAGGGATATCTGGCTAGCTATCTATTGGCTGGCTGGCTAGCTCGCTAGCTATATATTGGCTATGTAACTATGTGGCTGGCTAGCTATCTAGCTGGCTATCTATTAGCTGGCTAGCTAGCTTTCTATCTATTTGAGTTTCTTCCAGGTTGAGTGAACGCTGGCGTATGTGGCAGCCGCTGCTTACCTACTGAAAAGCAGATCCCGCGACTGTAAAGTGACCTTGAGAGTTTTGAAAGGCACTTATAAATTAAATGTATTATTATTATTATTATTATTATTATTATTATTCCTTGAGTTCAATGAAGACTGCTGTGTAATAATAGTAGTTTTACTTAGTTTTTAGTTTTACTTAGTTTTACTCTCTGATGCTTTCTACTATCTTTGTGACTGTTTTATTTCCTTTATAAGATCATTGTCCACGTTAAGCACGTTGTTACAGCTTCATTTGTTGTTAAAGTGCTATATAAATGTATTGTATTGTACACTTTGCATCATAGTGAGGATAAAAACACCATGGAAAGAATAATGTGTTCAATGATATCTTCAAGGTACATTAATTAAAATAATCTGAATCCAAATACATTTTTAGATTATACATCTACTTAAAGAAATAGTGAAATATATGTAAAATATAGTTTATACAGTATAATAATTATGCAATATGTTCACACTTTAAATCAAATTTCTTCATAAAAAATATTTTAAAGGTTAGGAATATAGAAACAGCAAGCCAGTGAAGTATCTCCTTTTTAAAAAGAAGATTAATATCCTGGCACAGATGATGTCATAGTTAAGTGTTTCCTTGTGTATTGACACATCCGGATAGGCTGTCGGGCCTCGTGCTCGTCCCTGAGAAATGGAAACGACACATCCTGACACTCATGCATCGCTGAAAATATGTGAAATTTAGTGCTTGGCGACATTACAAACGCTCCGTTTGACAGTGACACAGCATCGCCCCCTGAGTTCAATGCAAATGCAGTGACAGGGGGGCAGAATGGGCCAGTGAAAAGAATGAGCCATATTAATGACATTAAACACTTTATTCACCACATGTTTAATTCATAATAATTGTCACCCTCCCTTTCTGTATGAAGGAGTTCCCTTTCCATTCAAAATGGATTTAATCTTAATCTATGCTGTCAAAACACTGCGGCTCTTATTTCGTCACGTGCAACTACATAATTGCCAAATGCATTTGTAATCAGTCACACAACCAGGAGTAAGGGTGCATTCATCTTTGTTTTTAATTCTCCACATTGGTTCTAGTCGACAATAATAAAGTTAGAAAGCTTAAACGTAAATATTTCATCAGATATGCCTGGACAATCGCGAGGAGAGGAGCAAATGTTTTATAAAGTGTAGGCAATTGTCTGAATTCCAAAATGTACACGTCATAAACGCAACTATTTCTTTTAAAAAATGTATAAAAAAATAAAGATGACTGTATCCTCGATCTTGAGACATAGGACAGCAAAGTCAGTAAAGTCAATCAGTGGCAATATTAGAATGACCATAAAGTCAACCTTGAGACTGACATTTAATCTGCCTCATTGAGCAGGTGAAAAATAATACAGGGGGACCTTTGTGTACTTTCCGCTTAAAAGAAAAGTTGTGTCCATAATTTGTAAAATCACTTCAAATGATTTCTACTGTGCGTGTTTTACAAAGATTCCACAGCATATAGCTATATTTTACGTTTTAAGAATCGCGCTGAATATTCAGGAAGTCTTGTTTTTGAGTTGGTGACGATTCCTGACGTGACGTCACGTCAGGAACGCCCCTGACCGAGAAAGCGATACACAATGCATTTTGGGTACTTTGTTTGGTCTGAAAACTTCGCGTTGATGGCGAAATTAGAAGGAAAACACATAAATAACGCGATGGTGAATCGTTGTGTGTTGCACCAAGACTACTATTTGATACTAGTTTACACAAATTCCCAGCAGACAAATCAGCCCATTTCCAACGGAGCTTGGGCGCCCTCTTGTGCATTTTCTGGGACGCTACATTGGAGTCCTGACGCCTCAAAATGCAACGGAAGGACTTCTTTAATCAATTGCAAACATTTATGCTTTCCTCTTCAGAACTATTTGAATCATATTCAGAACTGGGTGAGTAACAAGAAAGCATCTTCTCCGAATCTGAAGCCATTGTTTTGATTCTAGAACAAGGCAAGACGTCCTGGCGTGACATCACGGAGACGGGACCTTCTGAAACTCGCCATTTTCGAGGTCATTTTAAAGTAGTTTTGGGACACTTTAAGTCATTTTTATTGGTGTTTTGCATTTGACTAAAAATATAAGCCTGCGTGTTTTGGGTATTTTAGATGCTATAAAACGTTTTTCTAACGTCAGTTAGGAAACAAAAAAATGGGGTCGGTTGTCCTTTAAGTCTCAGTTCCTGGGCATGTGACTCTTCAATACTGGTGAGACAGTTTTTGACTGTCTCCTAGTATGTTCCATGTTAAACCATGGCCTCTTGTGAGAACCGGGAAGGGGAACCTCTGATAGATGAAACAAAGTTTCAACATTATTTGTCAATCTGCTAACAAGTGGTGGTGTTATTCATTCGGCTAACACTAAAAACTATCTTGGTTGACAGTCCTACAGCTGTAAAAAAAAAAAAAAAAGTCACTGCACTTGCCGTTATCCAACATTGTAGCAGCTATTGGAAGATAGCAGATCATTTACAATCCTGGTCCAAGATACATTTTCTTAAGAAACCCATAAAATATCTCTATCTGTGAAAGACCAACATGCTAGCAGCAATGCCAGTGCTAACATCCAAAGGTTTGCCAAATCCAATATAACCCAGGTGATTGTTAGCTGGCCTAGGTAGCGAAGTAGGGCTATTCTTTGATTTTAAGCTATACTTTAATCTTACATCATTTTTGAAACACAGCCAAAGGTCAGTAAAGATGTCTACAAACATGTCTTTATATCATTGTTATACGACATCTGGCAGGGAGTTATCTTTAAGAATCCACAGCAATAAGCCACAATTATAATCAGTGCCTTTGTCGTAACTACACAAAGAGCCGATTCATGTTTGATCAGAAATTCAGTTTAACTTTGACCCTTTAAAGACCTTATTATAAGTGTAGTAGAATGTGTTGTAAGGTTTCTTACAATCTTTCAGTCTATTTGAAACATGATAATATGTTTGTGAACAGTACGATAGCGTGTGTGCCCTAAACAAGCAATCATGAGGGTTGATGTTAGTGCAGAGATGGATGAGAGGGTGTGGTCTTCCTGCTCGAAAATAATGACCTTTGTTGGATTTTTTTTCTCCATGGCAAGACAAGTCAAGAAACGGTTTTTATGTGACTTGATGGCCGATGATTGAAAATGGATTTGCTAATCAGCCGTGTTTTGAACCAAAGTGTTGAAGGGTCTTGGTTGATAATCACGTTGTATTGTCGTTAAATGACTGCCTTGGATCATGACTGCTGATCTCTGAACATATGCTGACAGCGTCATAAATTACAGGGTGTGCAGTTGATCCAAAGGGGATGTAAAGAAATAGCAGACCATCTGCGGCGGTTAATACAGCTTTGTGTTGAACCTACACATCAAGCAAGGCAAGTATCTTATAATGGATGTTATCGCCTTTCGAAAAAATGTGAGATAAAATCACTGCACTTGTAAGCGGTGGGATGACTTTCTTAACTCATTCAATGCGATTCATTAATTTATTCGGGAATTGAAAACATGACGGTGAGCGCCATTCTCGAATGCGGTCGGCAGGATTTCCATTTTTTCCATGTTAGCGCTTTGTTCCAGCTTCAGCTGTGGTTAAAGACCTATGCAAACCAATATGCATGGATTGCAATGTATTTTGGACAGTCACCCTCATTTCAAGCGCATATAACTCCAGACCCATATAATTTAGGAATTAACTATTTTCTTCTGATGAAAGAAGAGAGTCTAAAGTTTCTTCCGCTACATTGAATGTTTATGTAGTCCTAAAACTCAATATTCTGTGGGTTCTGGAATTTGAGTGACAATGACAAAAACCCTGGCATTGAAGTTGACACATTTTTGCACATCAGGCAGTGAATGAGTTAAAGTTTGGTAATTTTCGCAAAATGATGTTTCCGTGGCAACACACATCTTACCAAGAAAACAAGAATGCAGTCAAACCTCGGTTTTCGAACGTCTCGGTTCTCATCCCATTCGGTTTTCAACCAAAAATGTCATATTTTTTATGCCCCAAAATTTGGTTGTCAACCAAACTGAGTGTATCTGAATGCATCACTCGACTACTCTCCGCTCCCTTATACGTCACTTCCTTATATGTCACGTGTTCCTCATTGTGACCGCCGCATTAATATTGTTGTTGTTTTATTTTTTCGAAAATACAGGCATATTTGGTTCAAGAATTTGGATTGAAAAATTAGTGTGCCCTGTGTTTGCCCAAAGAGAGCTGGGATAGGTGCCAACACGCCCCGCGCCAGAAAGAAAATTTGTGAAAATCAAAGTTTGTTTGTATAGAATTTTACACATGACCTGCTCTATTATTATCTATGCGATGAAATAGTTAAAAATGTGTTTTCTAGACTTTGAACGGATTAAGATTTTGTACATTGATTTTAATGGAAAGTGCTGTTTCGGTTTTTGAACAAAGCGGTTTTCGAACTGGTTTCTGAAACGGATTATGGTCAAAAACCGAGGTATGACTGTACTTTTGAAACATGAAATACGTAGGAAACAATGCAAACATATTTGGTCCAACAACAAAACATTTCTCATGTATTTTTGTTGTTCTGTATCTAACCTATTGCAAATACCAAGCCTTCACTCAATCGCATAATTGCACAAATAAACGTGAAAATCGATAAAGCTCTTTTCGTGCAAAAAGAAACAAAAAAAGACACGTGTGTGGGACGGAGGTCCCATGCTTAAGATACTTGTGATATATGTGCTTACTACTGTCAAACCTTTGGAATTAATAACCCAAAATAGACATTTTTATAAAGGGAGCCCTCCCGATGTACTCATTACCCCGTTCCAAATTGCAGGCTCCACAGCCTTAATTTATGTCACATTTGTGTGAAGACCCGACCCTCATGCAATTCTAATGCACACGAGAAAGATTTCACAACAAAGTATTCCTGTCAAGAAATCCATGATGGTGACATTGACGCTCATAGCTCAAAGGACCGTTCAGAGTCTCCGCAGAGCGCCGTCGAGGAGCATTCTAAACGAGCATGCAAGGGGGGATTTTGATAAATAAGAATTGAATTTAGTTCCAGCTGCGACATGTTGATTGATCAAAAAGCTCATGGCTAAAGCCTCCCTTCTCGCAAGTCTTATTTATTCTTTGTCAAATGGTTTTAAAATCAATAATAGGCTTGTGCACAACCACAAATGCTGCAGGCATTTGTAGAAAGTAAGCAGTAGCGGGAGGAGGGGGTGGGAAAAAAAGAAAGAAAGAAAAACACCTGCTCTCTTGGTGATTGTTGCTAATTTTTCCTGTCAAACATCGGAAGACAGAATAATTATTTGCCGTATGGTTACGGGGCATGGCAGTTGATTGTGCAATCCATTTAGATAACTTCTCCGATGCGCCGGAAAATGAAATTGCCCCAAAGCACAGAAATCATGGCGGGGAGGTAATCGATCAGATGCGGCAGAAAATAACTCGCAATGAAAGACGCTTGGGGTTTTCCAACGAGCAGGAATCTTTGTTTTTGGTTTCTGGACAGATCACCAAAACATGCTTGGAATTAAAATTTCCCATATACAGTGATACCTCGGTTTACGAAACTCTTGGCTTACAAACTTTTCGGTATACGAACGTTAAATGTATGAACATTTCACCTTGGCATACAAACTTTACCTTGGCATACAAACTTTTTTTTGTACACAGAGCTGCCTCAATGAGTGATGTGTCGTTCGCGAACGAGCCCGTTCTTCTAACAACAAAATGGCAGCCGACTGTTGTTGTCCTCTATTCCCCGCCCCCAGTCTTCGGTTAAAGCCACGTGATTGGTCGAGACCGCAGCAGTGAGGGGAGGTGGTTTAAACATTAAAGAGACAGGCAGAGTACAGTGAGAGAGTTTCAACTTTGATAGTTCAAAGGCAGAGTGTAGAGTGCAAGGTTAAAATACGCCATCAATCAGGCTCCACAAACAACACGCACAAGCCATCTGCACACTTGATGCAAAAAGCTATCAACCCAGCTAAACAGAACACAATCGATGAGGAACTAGATAAAATTATCACAAGGAAAGCACCTACAAGGGATCATTCCCCAAGATGGAGAAAGAAGAAGGTTACGTTCGTCATCAAGTGTTTAATGCTGATGAAACCGGCCACTCCATTCCACCAAGCCATCAACGACAATCACAAAGGTAAATAAAATGACTTTATTATACAGTAAAGTTTATTTATTTAATTATAATACCATAGCACATTTATTATACATAAAATAAGGTACAGTTTGGGTAGTTTTAAGGCTTAGAAAATAAGAAAGTAGAAAATTATGTTTTATGGGGATGTGGGTACGGATCATTCTCATTTTAATGGTTTCCTATGGGACATTAATTTTTGGGATACACACTTTTCGCCTGACACACTCTGTCTGGGAACCAATTAAGTTCGTAAGTCAAAGTATCACTGCAGGTGTGAATAATTGTTCGTCCCTGCGGGCGCCAAACCTTGCTGTGACACCACGATCTAATAATATCTACACTCACCTACTTGGTTAAATCATAAATACCACAAATACTATGATCCCAGTTTGATGATGTTTTTAAATTATCTTACAAAAGTTCCCTTCGAAATAATGTCATATAGGAGATTTGATTTTGCAAAAAAAAAAGTGTGTTGAAAGTGTCCATGTGTACATGCAGTGAAGAAATTCATCAATAACTTTTACTGAGTCAAGATTTGGCTCTTCTCCGATATACTACAAAGCTTCAGTCAAGTTATATCACTTCAACACGTTTCCTTGAAATCACCAGACTACGTTCCAATGTAAAAAGGCTTTGGCACCATCTAATCGTATCTTAACTCATTCACTGCCATTCCCGAATTAATTCTGGAATTGATAATACAACAGAGTGCCATTCCCGAATTCGTTCAGCTTTTGTTTTTTCTTGTTCGGGTGCCGATAAAGTGCTGGCCATGGCCTCTGCCAATATTCTTTTACTTCCACAAGCGGGCAGCATTTCCTTTTTTTTCCATATTAGTGCTTCGTTTCAGCTTCAGCTGTTGTTAAAGCGCTACATAAATAAATATTGCATTGTGTTTTGGACGGCCGCCTTCATTTCAAGCTCATATATCATAATTTAGGAATTAAATATTTTCTCCGGATGAAAGAAGAGAGTCTAAGGATTCTTGTGCTGAATTGAATGTTTATGTAGTCCAAGCAGGTCCTGGAATTCGAGTAACAATGACAAAAATCCCGGCACTGGAGTGGACACATTTTTGCAGGTCTGGTAGTGAATGAGTTAAAATCCTTCAGAAATAGCACAAAAACTAGGAGTAGATGAGATGATGTAAATATAAAACATATATATGACTCAGAAATCAAACCTGCTATAGTTTCTTTTGTTATTTTATTTACTTTACTTACATTTTCCATTCCAAATACTGCACCATCACTGTACACATTTTAGTTGAGGACCCAGTTTTGAGAGATTTATTAGTAGAAACTATACAGCCTGGGCCACTGATTTAAATTTTTAAAGGAGATTATTTTACAAACGGATCCCTCCGTTTTCCAAACAAGGAGCAACCCACTTCAAATTAATACAGTTCCGCTCATTCTCAGCATGGAACTGGCAAGTCCACTATTGCACCAGTATTGGTATTCCCGGTCATGTCCCTCACACCAGAATGAGACTTCAATTTATTCAAAGCACATCTCCAAACTCCAAAACAGCCACAAAGGGTGTACTGCGATGCTTTAAAGATGGACTCCTCACGCGCAAAATGAATGGTGGACTACTTGAAAAAAAATACATCATTTGCACCCGCTCGCTCGCTCCTAAACATATTCATAACAAGTCGCCGGGGTAGTTCTGTGCAGTTTCCGCACGAGTCATGCATACATTGTTCAAATGCGTGCATCTGTGTAGATGGCAAAGTTGAGGCGAGAGGACGTGTGGAATGTGTCCATGAAAATGCTAAGCGATAAATGATAATGGGCTCCTTCTTGACTACAACTACTACACGAACAGCTTTAATATCTTTACAAGCCACAGTTCAAGCATCGGCTGAGGATAAATAATTGAAAACTGCAAAATACAGTAAAGTCTCGTTATATCGATATCGGATATATCGATAGTCCCGGTTATATCGATACTATTTCTATGCACGCACGGAGAAAATTACATGCAAACAGGGTCGGATATATCGATAGTCCCGGTTATATCGATATTTTTTCGGACTCCCTTGAATATCGATATAACGAGACTTTACTGTATTGGAGGCATCTAAGCATCCAAAAGGGGACATTGAAGGACAACCGACGTCACTTTTTTGTTTCTGAACTGACATCAGAAAAACGTTTTATAGCATCTAAAATACCCAAAACACGCAGTATGATATTTTTATTGAAATGCAAAACACCAATAAAAATGACTTAAATGTCCAAAAACTACAAAAAAATGAGCTGCGAATTGGGCGTTTTCAGAAAGTCCCGCCCCCAGTTTGTGACATCACGCCAAGACGTCTCGCATTGCTTGTGAATCAAAACAATGGCTTCAGATTCGGACAATATGCTTTTTTGTTACACCTCCAGTTATGAATATGATTCAAATAGTTCTGAAGAGGAAAGCATACATGTTTGCAATCGATTAAAGAATTTATTCCATGCCATTTTGAGGCAACATTGGGAGAAACGATCACCAGAAAAGAGGCACAAAATGGCGACCTCCTGTGGCCACCTCCGTTTCCACAGGCTGATAAATTCCTTATAGGGAACTTGGACACCCTCTTCTGGCGGCTTTTGGGTGCAACACAAGGATTTCAGACCAAACAATACAGCAAAATACATTGACGTGATTGAAGGACTGCTACAATGTGTCTTTTTTTCGGTCAGGGGGCGTTCCTTTAGTTACGTCACGTACGGACTCGTCACCAACTCAAAAACAAGACTTCCTGAATATTCAGCGCGAGTCTTAAAACGTAAAATATAGCTATATGCAGTGGAATCTTTTTTAAAATATGCTCAGTAGAAATCATTTGAAGCCAAATTATGGACACAACATGTCCGGAGACGTAGGTTGTCCTTATAGAAGGTAGGACATTGAATACAATTGTTTCCAATTGAAAAGGTAATTTGAGGATTTCAAGATGGCGGCAAAGTTCGCAACCATTAGCTTTTTTGTTGTTGTTTTACTTTGGTGTTTTTTTGTTTTTGTTCACAAGTTGTTTGTTGTTCTTCCTGTGGACCTGTTGTGCCCAGTTTACTGAGTTTTAGCAATGATATTAAGCAAAACGGGGGACAATCTGTGCTTGATGGTCGCACCTTCTCGGAAGCATGCGTGCACCGGCACTGCTTTTAGCTAGTCGACGTTATTGGAGTGTCACCACTTGACAGTGCCAATTTATTGGTTTATTTTTAGCCAAACTTCATTGGTAATTTTTGTTAAGTTCATTTATCACAGTTCCTTTAGATATTTACAGGACAACCAACACCATTTTTTTGTTACCTAACTGACATCAGAAAAACGTTTTATAGCATCTAAAATACCCAAAACACACAGGCTGATATTTTTACTCAAATGCAAAACGCCAATAAAAAATGACTTAAAGTGTCCCAAAACTGCAACAAAATTAGCTCAGAAATTACGAGATTCAGAAAGTCACGCCCCGTTGTTCGTGACGTTACGCCAGGATACACTGTCACAAACTGCCCTGTTCGAGAATCAAAACAATGGCTTCAGAGATTTCAGATTTGGAGAAGATGCTTTCTTGTTATTCATCCAGTTATGAATATGATTCAAATAGTTCAGAAGAGGAAAGCATAAATGTTTGCAATAAATAAAAGAAGTCCTTCCGTATCAATTCGAGCCGTCTGAACTCCAATGTAGTGTCCCAGAAAATGCACAAGATGGCGCACAAGCTCCGTTGGAAATGATGCTGATTAGTCTGCTGGGAATTTGTGTTAACTTAACACCTTCTTTATGCGTTTTACCGCAATTGGTAGTCTTGGTGCGACACACAACAATTCACAATTGCGTTATTTACGTAGTTTTCCTTCAAATTTCGCAATCAACACGATTTTTTCAGACGAAAAAAAGTGCCCAAAATGCATTGGGTGTCACTTTGTCGGTCAGCGGCGTTCCGAATGTGACGTCACGTCAGGCATCGTCATCAACTCGAAAACAAGACTTCCTGAATATTCAGCGCGAGTCTTAAAACGTAAAATATAGCTATATGCGGTGGAATTTTTGTAAAATGCGCTAAGTAGAAGTCATTTGAAGTGATTTCACAAATAATAGACGCAACTTGTCCGAAGGTGTTGGTTGTCCTTTAAACAAAACAGACAATATCATCCTTGTATTAGCTTGAAAGTGTAAAACCCGAGATCCCAATTACACAGCGCAGGGAAGTTTCCCCCTGTTCAAAGTCTTCACGGGCTGACAGGGAATCACCTTAACCAATCCTTGACTCTTGTCCAAAGTTAAACAGATGTTTTATTTTGACAACAAAGCGCTCGATATGTTTGTATTGACGTCGTCATTTCTCCAGGCGACTTCGAGAGCGGCTAGCAGATATGTGTGGAATCATGTTTTCATCTGCCTCCTGAGGTTTATAAGTAGATTACCTTTTGTAATTCGTTTTGTTAGGCCAGTCAATAAGCATCCGATGCAAATGTGGTTCATTTGTATTTGAATTGATGTCCTGTCCCCATTAACTTATGCCTCTAATGCATTCTGGTACATTAGTAAATAGACCTGCCGGATTAATCATTAGTTCATTGGGATCATTTGCTTCCCTCGTGCTTAATTGAATCTCTGACTTTGGTAATAAGGGCAAATTTCACCTGCCTCCCAGCGACAGTCAAAAACAAAGTGAGAGTAATCTTATATTTCTTTTTATTTTGACTTTTTATTTTGCGAAAAGTAGCTTGTGTTCGGTCGGCTACTGCTCAATAGTTTCTCTAAAGTTGTGATTTATGTCCCGATTGTCTTGTAGTTTAATTGGTGTTCTAAATTCTACCTGTTTGGCCCGTTTCAATGTGAGGCTTGCTTATCTCGCCCTTTCACGCTGACCCCGGTAATAAATGGCTCTCACGGTCTCCAGAAAACAAGCTCTTAAAAAGGGCGTGCGCACATTATTTATTCAGTTGTAATTAATCGCAAGGATACCTGAATTGAATTCAACCAAGGCGGGTCTTTTTTTTTAAAAAAAAAAGGAACATCGGTCTCCTGCGGGCAAGAAAAAGTCTGCTCTATCTTTTTAGTCCAGATATATTTCCTGTGTATCCGTCACACGGCTCATCCGCAAGGTCTTCATGCGTTGAAAAATCTAAATGCTTCCATTGTGTTCTTCTCAGCCTGTAATGGGGCCTTCAACAAATCAGTGCTTTGGATTGCGGCCTTCCTTTATATGATACCTGTCCATGTGAAGCGCTTTGTGGCAGCTTCAACTGTTGTTAAAGTGCTATATAAATCGATATGTATTGTATTGCTGTGAATGGCAAAGACCCAATATTATTTTTGGGTGGGTTGTGGGATTTAAAAAAATGCACTGTCATTGGCGTCATATGTGATCAAAACAAAGATTTAAATCCCAAACATTCTCAAATCCAATGCTAAATTAAGGCACTATACTTATAAGTGATCAAGATGGTCCAGCATATAAGCTATTGTACCGGGTGGATAAAAGCAGTGGCGGACCGTCAAGGCCTGCAAAGCCTTCTATGCTCGCCTAAAAATGTTAATTATATTTTCTCCAAGAATTCTTATTAAATAATTCCAAATTCTCTTTCAGCTTCCTTTCATTACTTTTCCCCATGTGTGCTGCTTCAGATGTGTGTTTTCATATTTAAGCATTTCCCATTTCAGTCATCACTTGTGACTGGGGTCAGAAATCGACCCGGATGCCTTTACAATCAGTTCTGCAGGCCTTGGAGCATAAAAATGAATGTCAAAGAAGCTGTTGTTTTAACCAATCAGAGTTTGAGTTGACAACCCAAGACCTGTTAGAAGGCGCTGGGAATGCCATTGAGTTTTTGCAAACTGTGATTGGCTAGTGATTAGCCATCATCATAGTTTGCAAAAACAAGCCGCTCGTGACAAGAGCATACTGGCCAGAGCTAGCACACTTTATCAGCGAGGTGCATAAGCAAATATATTGTGTTGATTTAATAGCAGTTTTGTCAACTCACAATGGCTGAAGGAGGAGAAGAAATGGATTTGGTTGGAGATTTACTGTTAAAGCCATTTTCAAGACGGACTCTAAGAAAAAAATGGATATCATTAAGAGAGGTCGGTCAGTTATTTCCTGACTAATGGTACCCTCTAGTGAACTAAATCACACCACACTTTTTTTCAGTTTGGATTGATTCGGACATAGCACTACTGAAGGCCGAGCGATGAAATCCATGGCCCGCCACTGGGTAAAATATATTATATCCCAACGCCAAATTTGCAGTCATTCGCTAACAAATGCAAACTGCACTGATCAATAATGAAATAACAGAAGAAAATACATAACATGCTAATGTTGAGGGGGCGAACAACAGGAAAAGAGACAAATAAGCGCTCAGTGATGCCACAAAGAAATATGCGTTTTGATTTCAGATTGAAGAGGACATGCAACTCAAATTTTCAGAGTTCAGGCAGGGGGAATGAATGACACTCGGCACAAATGTGTAGAAATTTGGCAAGATTTTTTTCTGGGAATATCAGATTCTTGACGAAAAATGACCACGTTGGAGTGTGCTTGATGACCATGAATAACTAAAGGGGGTTTACTTGTATTTTTCAGTTCTCATCAAGTCGTCTGTGTAAGCTCTCAGTCGTACAGGAGTGGTCCATCGATGAGAAGGTTTCTTCAGCCGTCATCTGTACAAAAGTGAAGGTTTCGGACGTTTCGCCTCCTATCCAAGAGGCTTCGTCAGCGAACTAAAGTCTGACTGGTTGTATCGGCCCTATTTATATATCCCTAATGTCCAGACATGGCGGCGCCGGACACCTATCTACCTATTATAGCTGTGTCCGGCGCCGCCATGTCGGGACATTAGGGATATATAAATAGGGTCGATATGACCAGTCAGACTTTAGTTCGCTGACGAAGCCTCTTGGATAGGAGGCGAAACGTCCGAAACCTTCAAATTTGTACAGATGACGGCTGAAGAAACATTCTCATCGACAGTTGTCATCAAGGCGAACATTTTTGCTCCGTATGTGCCACTTAACCAAGCCTTCAAACCTCAATTCTTATAATTAGCTTACGACTCACAGACGGTATGAGATCTTTTCATCTCTTGCGCATGCCAGTCCAAACGGGCATATTTTCAATGCGGTTTGCCAGCTGCCATGAAGGAGGCGGGAATTTCCCACACTCCCGGGTGCCAGGCAAAGACCCCAAGTTGAGGGGTGGAGTGGGGGGATGGTACCACCCGCTGCAGGCGACAGAAACCATCCTCCCAGGAGGCGTCTGAAGAAATGATAAAAATACTCTCCTTGCCTTGTGGCTGAAAGGCCCACTCTTAATCCTTGCTTTGTTCTTGCACACAGGCCAACATGAAAGGGCACTTCTGCGGATTGAGTCTCCTCGCCGTAGCACCTTATCGATAAGTGCCCTGCTCTTAACCATCGGCTTACATTGGGGGAAAATATTCCGCGATTTGAGGGAAAAAAATCCATCCATCCCATCGTCCCATAGGTGATGACACTCTCGCTTGCTTGTCCAATTTGATCTAGTAAGTGATTTTTTTTGGGAGGGGAGGGGAGGTAGAGAAGGGGAGTTGTATATATTCCATTTGATGTTTTCGATCTGATATTGATCACGTGAGGAAAGACTCCCATTCCTGAAAGTAGGATTATTGGCTCGGTGGGCTCAAAGATCCTCCAGAAGCTTTGTAAAGTGCACAGCCTTCTTGCTGCCGCTGAACTGCTTATGAACCTGTCAAAAGAGCACCTGTCGACATATGAATGAGGCACGGGATGCTTCACGAGGGTCCTCTTCCCACAGATACCTGGCCGTACCCATTCTCCCCCCCTACACCCATGAGAGAACCGCCACTTTTCCTGGAAATCTTATCCTCCATCATCTCCTCGGAGGGAACACGTTTGCCGGATTATCCGGAACGAGACAGAATTGAGGACTACCATCACAATTAACTCATTCAGTGCCAGACGATGTGCAAAAATGTGTCCACTCTAGTGCCAGTGTCATTTTCACTCAAATTGCAGGACCCGAAGAATATTGAGTTTTAGGACTACATAAACTTTAAATGCAGCCTAGGAAACCTTAGACTATCTTCCTTCATCAGAAAACAAGAGTTAATTCATATATTACATGGGTCTGGAGTTATCTGAGCTTGAAATGTGACTTTTATTTCGTTTTTCGCTCTTTGGTCTTTCATCCCATTTTTTTTTGTCTTTTCTCTTGACCTTATTCGTATTTCTTTTTGCCTTTCTTCTTTTCTTTTTATTTATCTATCTATCAGGCTATCTCGCTAGCTACCTCGCCAGCTATCAATTTAGCTATCTAGCTAGCTAGCTATTTGCTAACCAGCTGGATAGCTAGCTATCTAGCTATCAGCTAGGTGGCTATCTAGCTAGCTAGCTATCTATTAGCTATGTCCTCAAGCAGGGGTGTCAGTCATTTTTTGCCGCAGGCCACATTGTAGTTATGGTTTCCTCTTGAGGGCCGTTATGAATTTGGGGAAGCCATTATAATGTTTAAACCCCTCCACATATTACATATAGAGCGCACAACAAATTAATGACTAACTAGTTTTTAAATCTGAAGTTAAGAATAATGAATTTTATTGTGGTTTACACCCAAAAATATAATATTATGGTTAGGATTTTTGCAAGCATCATGGAATTTAGAGTTAGATTTGCTTTCGCGGGCTGAAAAAAAATGATGTGACGGGCCGGATTTGGACCCCGGGCCTTGACTTTGACACCTATGTCCTGAAGAGTTTTTAAAGGTGCTAATAGTACAATGTATTATTATTATTAGCTATCTATTAGCGAGCTAGCTTTCTATCCGAGTTATTTCCAGGTTTAGTGAACGCTGGCGCGTGTGGCTGCCGCTGCTCACCGACGGAAAAACATCCTGTGACTGTGAAGTGACTTTGAGAGATTTGAAAGGCGCTTATAAATGAAATGTATTATTGTTATGATTAAAATGTATGAAATATGTGTCTTAAAACTCAGGCTAATTGGAATTGAATCTGAATTAAACCGGCAGTGTAAAGCCAGCTTTAGACTTGGTGTCAGTTTAAACATTGAGCGACTGATTTATGCCTTACTTTAAACAAACAAGTCGCCGCATTTGACTCGGGCTTGTCGTTTTTACGTTCAATGGGCGCTCAGGGGGTTGAGCCAATTGGGAAGTTGGTGAGGGCGGGGGGTGGAGCAGCAACAGCATGCTTGAACTGTAATTGATAATGTAAAGGCAGATGGGGGTCTCCGGGGAGATGGAAAGAATCCAAGCAGATGGCCAAATTGATGCTTATTTATGTGGAGCGTAGGGCTCGGCCGTCCGCTCCACATGCCATGATGGATCATTATAGTGCCGCGTGCGTAAAGCCCAATATGCTTTTAAACGAGGGGACGGACGATGAGCAAATGTCGCCGTATTTCAATGTCGTTCTGAGGCTGAGGGTGAGCAACCTGTGCTCCGATGAATCAAATTAAAAGACCTCACAACCGGTCCTGTGCTTCATCTGCATTCGCGATAAATGCATTGAGTCCAATGTCTGAGATTCACAGCAATTGCAATGCGGAACATATTCCCACCACCAAATTTGCCGGAATCGTTGGCATTTGAATGGCTGTCACAGATGATGTTGGCATATCAGATAAATAGGTGATTTGATTTGATTTTCTTAGTGGGGGACATAATAGCAGCTAATCATCATGTAAGATGTCAAGCAACACAACAAACTGCATCAACACCCCAGCCATACAAAATGCACAGCTTGTTCTTTGTCAAATCATGTTGTCAAATCAACTCTTGTTATGAGATTATTTTTTTCCCTCCATCAAAAAACATGTCGCTCAAGAATATAACATCTCTTAGCAGTGTTTGAAATAACGTCTGCCCGGAGGCCCGGGGCGTACAACTTTTACGTCAGGCGTACAACTTTCAAAACATCTCGGCCCGCGTGGGCCGACAAAAAGATGATTTAAAATCAAATGTTTGTTTTATTCAATAAAGCAACAGCTACAAGCAAACCGCTACAAGCCACGTGGACTCCTCTTTCTAAGCTTTCAAAACTTTCAAGTACACTTTTCAGTCACGGTACAGTCCGAAGCACGAATTGCCAAACGAACGTTCGTTTGGCAATTTGCATACTCGACACGGCAGCCAATCAGAAGCCTGTTTCGTGCTTCGGACTATACCATGACTGAAAAGTGTACTTGAGAGTTTTGAAAGCCGCTTAGAAAGAGGAGTCCTCGTGGCTTTGAGCAGTCAACGCAACCCAAACATTGCATTGTGCACCATGACGACAAATGACAACTGGAGCAAAATCTTTAGCAAGAGATATTTACCATAAATTAAGCAAGGGAGCATATGTGGTATGTACTTCTTTAATTTAAAATATCCTTTATACTTCGCAACAATGTTTTTTTTTTTTTTTGCGATTAGTCATATTGTGTTTCAAGTTGTCAAAATTGGGGCAGGCAACTTTATGGCCGGGCAGGCAACTTTTCAGAGTCGTCTGCCGGGTGTCCGCTAACTTTTTGTCATGAGTTTCAGACACTGCTCTTAGCCATGAAGTATGCATCAAAAGGTACCTCCTTTTTGTTTTATTCTTTGGGTATGTTATATTGCTTTTGCGACACTCATTGAAAAACATGTCATTCACCATATAGAAAGTAAAAATACTCAGATTCATCTTTTCCTGTATCTTTCTTTCAACTGTTATCCCCCAAAAAATAAAAATATAACAATGACATCATGCAAAAACGTCAGAATGCACAACACACATCGAATGACTTTAGGTGAACTTGTTCCACATCACGAAATGTGTACTTTTTGAATGTAGTTAAAATCACCTTGAGGGTTTTTCTCACGGTACAATTAGTTTTTGTATAACTACAGCTTTTCCCTCTCAAGAATATTTGGTCCTTCATTCACATGATTCCCATAGCGTTAGTTCAAACTAAATTGTTATTTTTTGCCCAAATTAAAGTTCAAGTTATCAATGTAATTTTCATATATATATTTCGCTGTGATTATTTACACTCTTGACAATTGACATAATTTTTGAAAATTATTTGTAATCACAAGAATCAAATGTTTTATTATCATTAAGGAAAGTACAGTAAAGTCTCGTTATATCGATATTCAAGGGAGTCCGAAAAAATATCGATATAACCGGGACTATCGATATATCCGACCCTGTTTGCATGTAATTTTCTCCGTGCGTGCATAGAAATAGTATCGATATAACCGGGACTATCGATATATCCGATATCGATATAACGAGACTTTACTGTATTCCAAACTAGACAGCAAAAACGGACAAAAATAGAATCCATAGAAGAGTTAGACAAGACAAGGACAGTGCAGTTGGCCAGTGTTTATCGCACTTTGATGACACCCATTCATTTTCTTCGATTAGCGATTGAGGGCCGACACAGACGGATTGGTTAATATGGTCAAGGCCAATTTAATCGCACCCGCCCTACCCAGTCGCTGGGTTAACTCCATTAAACGTCACCTCGGAGCGGCCATTTCATATTTACAAAGACTCTTTCATCTCAGCATGTTGTAATTGCTCTTTTAATGTGAACCGGGCGCACTGATAGCTAGGGCCATCCATCGGACTGAAATTACACCACACACACTCACTCGTCATCTCATAAAAGATGCTTCAATACTAACCGGCTTTGCACTGAGCCACCTTGTATCTTGAAGCAGCTGCTCCCAATCTTTTGTTCAAATGCTGATAGTTTTGGTTTAGCAAAAAACACTAAGCATCATAGCAGGGACCTCAAATAAACAATGCCAATCTGCTGTGAAATGTAAATTTCTCCACTGCGAGACCAATAAAGGCAAATCCAATCCAATTACACGTTTGTCATTGTTTCCATCCGACAATATTTTATTTCATATTTTGATAATCAGAGATAGCCAAGAAATACCAAAGCACATCAAGTAAAGCTCCAATGAGCCAAATCAGGGATGGTCACATTAAATGATCGAAGAGGCCACAATTTCGCATCAATGCCCTTTGTTTATCCTAAAAGTTACAAATAAATCAATATAGAAGATTGAATGTATGAAAAACACTTGTAAATCATGAACAAAACACAACAAAAGTAAAAACGATGGTAACCAAGCATTTCTTCTTGAGCGAGTTAATAACATGCTTATGCCGCATACGCATTGCATCTAAAAAAAAACAACTAAAATAAATTCTCTTTTTTTTCAGTAAGAAAAAAAATATAACCACACACAAAGCGTACAACGATGTTGAATGCTGAATGAGGCATTTATGTGGATAAAGAAAAACAAGAGCGTAAATTTGTCATTAAACCAGGAATGTGCAACACCTCCCGGGCCTCCCATATTTCACATTCCGCACTAACACCAGTTAATATTAATATTTGCTTTTCATTTTAGGCAGCAGGGCAAGTCAGTGCGAGTCAAGAGGTGGCCAATGGGTCCTTTACACCAGATGCTATGCTTGATAAATAAACTGTAAAAAGGACGTTGACTGAAGCAACACTCTGCTATTTACTTATTTTTACACCGAAACATAAAATCCAAAATAAATCTCCAGATATTATGCATGTTGTCATATTTATGAATTAAAGAAATGACAACCACTACACAATCAAATACAACAAAATTGCACCTCACCGACTGCTCTGCCATCGCAAATTCATTAATTTACTTTGGCACGAAAATTACAATTTCCTTTCTTTTACCAAATTAGCGGGTATGTAAGGAGCGAGTCAGATTTATAGTGTTAATGTAAGACATTATTAATTCATGCTGCCACCATAATAGATGAAGCTAAAGTTAGCTTGGTTACAGTGCTAATGCTATCGTTGCTAGCATTAGCACTACTCAACTGGATTTGCTGTCTTTGTTTGACTGGATTTGATTATCTGGGAACACCCACTGATGGTTCTTGAAAAGCAACAGCTTTTCTTCTCATATGACAACATTCTCGTAATAACAAGACTCTTATTTACAAGTTCTTTCTGGAAAAAAAGCCCTCCTTTTCTCCTCACTAGAATCAAACTGCGTTGTAAAACCATTCCTTTTTTTCCTTGTAATGTCATGGCTATTCTTGTCACTTTACTTCAACGAAATATATTGCCGCTTACTAGCAAAGCGCAATTTGCTCTTAGTTAAGATGAATCCCGTGTGGAGTGGTTGCGTACATGCTAACTTAATGTATGATGAGTTCCTAGTATAAGCATAGCGTTTAATAGCAGTTTCAGAAAAGGAAATAAACCACTTTTGTGAGGAGAATAAAGAGTAATCAAGGCACAAAACATACACGGGTTGGAAAAGTGTAGTGCTATGGTCACAGAGGGTGCTCATGAAACAATAAAAAAAGGTAATTTGAGAGCTGGAAAGAAGCAGCGGTTGTTCCGAGCATCCTAGCGTCGTTATCGGGCCATTTTACGTCAATCAGAAATCATTTCTAATCTTATGTAAAGTGAAATCCCAGCCAAGCATATATTTTGCACATGAAACAAATCTGGAGGAAAAAAATAAGGTCACGATTCCGAGCAGAACTTCAAACAATGTTTGAAAATTCGGCTGTAAGTGTTGTCAGTTGTCTGCACTCGATTTGGCTAATAACTGGCGCGCATAGAGACTCCCCAATCTGGAAGCAATTTAGCACAATCCAGCCACGTTTTTCTTTTTCCTCTTGACAAAAGTTATTTTAACTATTGACCTTTCCGGGAGTTGAGGGGCATTTCGGAATGCCACCGCCACTCGCAAACGGAACTTTTTAATTCTGTGCGTCAGTGTTGTTGTTTTAGGCCCAACTCCTGTTTTTGACTGTTCGACCATTTTAAACCGTTTGAGCACGTTATTTCCACGTGCCGTTAATGTTTTGGAGGCATCCATTCTCCAAAACATTATGAGTGGGGCAGTAGGAAAAAAATGTCTTTCAGGTCTTATTGTTAGATGCCTCCTGGTGCTCTGTGACATCCACGGAGCCTCATCCTTTTACACTGCTGCACCCTTGTGGTGAACCACGGTGTGATCATCAGCGAGGAAACTCCAAATGCAAGTGTTGGTCGCGTAATCTTTTAGTGTTTGAAACAAGTATGCGTTTACTTACAAGTGAGTCATGAGCATCACTGATAAACAGACCTACAAAAACACTTTCATTTTGCTCACAAACTCCTTGATAAGCCTGAATTTTGTCAGCGAGGTCTCTGATTTCTTGCACCAACTATACAACTTATCATATTTCATTCTACCACTGATCACTTTAGCTCTGCTCGATGCTTTGCACATTGTCTCAAAGTTGTTCCTAAGAGGTATCGAATAGATTCAAGAATTTGATTAGATCAGATTAGCCTTTATGAGTGTCATCCATACTTATTTGTCACATCATTTTTATGATGATACTAGTGCAGCGTGTTCTTCCGGAGACAAATTCCTTGTGTGTTCTACATACTTGGCCAATAAAGATGATTCTGATTAGCACTGTAACCGAGCTAACTTTAGCTACGTCTGCAATGTTGGTAGCATTAATTAAATTATGAAGTAAATTTTGAAAGTTTTTAAGCGGTCATGCAAAAAAAAAAAAAGGTTTGCTAAAAAAAAAGGACTACAAAAGTTGAATGGATCTGTGTCTTATATCAGAATCAGAATCATTTGTAATTAATTTTAGGCCATGATACTATATTTTAACTGTACGGTAGACTTCTTACGTCTAGCACGCCTGAAATTCGTCATGGAATTTGAAAAAAATGAATGAATAACATCTGTTGTAAATATCACTGGCTCAATTTGTAGTCGTGTGAGAAATTGATAAAAAATAAATAAAGTATTTGTTTCAGACCTGGCGTTCTTCGGTCCAGACTTCTTTTCATTCCCTCTTTCCTCAAAGCAATCAGGTGCATTAATTCCGGGGGGGCTGGAAGGAAAAGCATCCCATTAATATTTCACCTGGTTTCAGCCCTGTTTGTGCCATACATCAATGCCCCACCTCTCCTTTTGCAGCCATACATTACAAGTATTTTCAAAATACTTCATTGTCAGCTCCTGGCAGCCTCATTACTTATTAAGATAAGAGAGAAGATGCAGCTCGGCACTTCTCAGCTACTCTCGCTACTGTTTTCACCTCCGACTCGACTGGGCTAAAAATAAATCATGTGTTGAGTTTCATCAAGTTAAAAAGTTGGGGAGACTCCTGGTGCTGATCAGTGTTTGGTTAACACACTTTTTTAAGGATCATTTCAATGATATCCACATTCCAAACACACCATTAGGGACACTTGCAGTCTCTTGAGAATCTGTATATGTACAATGAGCGGTGGATGATTCTATCTATCCATCCATTTAGCTAGTTAGATATTGAGCTAGCGACCTAGCTAGCGAGCTAGCTTGATAGCTATCGGGCTAGCTATAGCTGGAAAAGCTTCCAGTAGGATTTTCCGCGCCCTAGTTTGGATTCTTGCAGTGTGCAAGTCCTCGAGAGTGGGTAGGGTAGGGTAGGGTGGGTAGTTAGATATTGAGCTAGCGACCTAGCTAGCGAGCTAGCTTGATAGCTATCGGGCTAGCTATAGAGCTTGCCATCAATCTAGCTATCGAGCTAACTTTCAAGGTCGTTAGCTATCGAGCTAGCTTTCAAGCTCATTAGCTATCAAGCTAGCTTGGTAGCTATTAATCTATTTATTTATTTGTTTGTTTATTATTGTTAACTATACTGTATATTTATTGTTTGATTTTTTTTTTACATATCTGTTTTACGGTGTGTTTTTGTGGTGACCGTATTAACAAAATATAACAATTGCAAATCTTGGCGAGGCTGCTCCTTCATTTCGGATAAAGTGTCGCAAAGTAAAAAAAATAAATCACAACGAAGAACAAACATGTTTTTTTTGTGTAATATTGACAAATTTCGAGGCGCATGAATGCAGAGAATTCTGGCTGAAATGCAAATTGTACTCAGACCATTCCAAGTTTGGCATTAATCACCCATTTACTGTAAACCCTCATTTCCATTTCTCCAGAACACGCATGGCTGGAGAGGCCCCCGCAAAAATGTAATCATGTAATAACAGTAATTATGGCCCTGTCACATTTCGACACGACAATTAGCCAGCAAGCCAAAAAGCTGAACTTATAACACGTCGAGTAAATGCAATTCAAACATCATCAGCGTGATTAATTACAGCAGAGTTTTTGCCAACCATTATTTCAAAATGGTGAGCGTTGCGCGTCATCATGGACACCAGCATTTATAGTCGCCTGAGTTCATATTGGTAATGGAAGCAACGCTTAACAACAGAAAGTTAGACAAGATCGTCTACAGTATTTTATTTTTGTTACGGAATTATTTTTAGGATTATTACGGGACCCAGTGAAACCAAAGGGGCGATTTGGGGACACATATTTTTGTGGCATGGTGGCGTCATTAAAACGTCCATCACAGTTCGAGTTTAGCTTTTTAATAGTTCTTATTAGTGTAGGTTTTGGACCGGTTAAATGTTATTTCAATACATTATATTTTGGTTTTCATTTTTCCAGCAGGTGTATCATCATTTCCCATAATGTTTGCTACCTCAGAAAAAAAAAAAAAAAATAAAGAAGGGGATGGAGGGTCAACTCGTTTCCTGATGTAGGTTTCATGCGGTTTTCTTTTAGAAACATATAAAAAAACAAAGCCCAGCACTGCTGCAAACAGGTATTCACATATTTTTAAGTATTCATTTACTCAAATGAAGGTAAAAGGAGGCATCATGGAGGTGGGGGGAGGTGCATTGTATTTTTTGAGTTACATTGTCAATGGCCAATTTGAACACAAATGAGCGACCGTTTCATAGCAGTCGAAAATGCAAGACACATCACAACATTGAGGAGCAGAGTCTACGCCAATGGACATCGAAGACAACACTTCAACAAAAATGATCAGAAATGAAGTGCACAGAAGTAATTTCAGATACAAGTTTGGTCTCCAGGAAGAGCAACTGCTGTTTTGGTTAACAACAGTTTAAATGGACTCGGATACAATAACTCTAAGGCTGCATGTTTTTCATGGTTGCGTGGGTACGTTTCATTAAGTTATTGTGTCACCTTTTCTGAAGCTAAACTGTGATTGGTTGTTAGCCACGCACTGAGCAACTGCAATGTCATTTTTCAATTGAGCAAAATGGCCATCGACAAAAACATCAGTACATCATGTTCAGACTAGTGGGCCAGCATCAAACATTATTGGAGATAACGTTTTGGTTTTGATTTATTCTTTAGAGTTTTAGCACAAGAGATAAGCAGTTTCCGAAAATGAATGTTTGCTGAAACTCACAAAAGTTGACCGAAAGAAAAAAGCTCATTGATAAAGACAAATCATTTCATTTCACATGTACCATATACGACTGACTCAGAAAGAGGTATATTTTTCAAAATAGCCCGAAAGCGGAAACGTTTACATCTTTTAAAAGCTCTCGTGTCACTTGGGGGAGCTTCAAGGCCTGCAAGTACTCTTCTTTTGTGAATGGGGCAAGATGAGTAATCTGCGCCAACGACAACTATTTGTCATCACAGTGCACATGACAAAAAGTATTGTCTTCAATGGTGATGAAGTAGTGAGCTACTTCATCTACTAGCCTTCATCTATCATGAATCTCTCAGCAGGAAAGGCTCAGTCGGTAGTTGCCATCCGTGTATTATGCTAAGCTAACACACATGTGGCTATTTGTTGACTTTTTGCTCATTGGTTGAATTCACCCTGAACAGTTGCCAGTTAATCACAGGGGTACACATCAACAAAAATCCTCCCGTACATATAATCACACCTTGTGTAAATTTTATATAGTGTTCCATTAACCTACTGGGCATTTTTTTAGGGAATGAGAGAAAATTGAGTGACTTTTTGGTCTAGTTTGGTATGGTTACTTTTCATTTTAGAAACTGCAATTGTTTACTTTGCTTTGTCTTCTTGAGATAGACGTGTAGGATGAATTCTGCAATAGACAAATCCATCATGAGTATTTTTTTTTCAGATCCCTATCGTGTAAATCAGTTCGAAACAGTCCAATAAACCAGCTGCTTTATGAGTTTCCTCATTTTTAACGCATTTGTACCAACGCACAAGCTCATGCTACACAATTTGAAAAACTGGACACTTTGGGTAGTTTGAAAGCAGTGATATCTATTGTCCAACAAAATGGCAGCGTTTAACAAACAAGGTACATTACAGAAGCTGGCAAAAGAAACGACAATAAAACACCCAATATGTCAACTACGGAAAGTCCATGACTTTTTGATGTGTATAGAACAAGAGCTACATTCTGTTTCATGATTAGTGACGTCAAACTACAATACCTAAACACGGGGACAGGCCTGCGTAGATCTGAGAGAGCATTTGGCTAAAGGGGCTTCTTCACTGGTAAGATGTGAAAGGCAGTACAGTCAACAGATCCGTTAAGTCGTCGTTGGGAAAGATGGGCGATGTGATTAGCTTCTTGTTTAAAAGTGCTACCATGCAAAATAGTATCTTTTCCCTTGACTTCAACATGGCGCTGTGATAGTGGCTGCCTTTCCAGCAGCTCCTGTATTTTGTTTTTCTACTTATTCCTTTCCTTTCATTTTCCTTCCATAACTTTGCTGCTGTGAAATGTAAATTTCTCCACTGCGAGACTAATAAAGGCAAATCCATCCATCCATCCAGTTACCTGCTCTCTAAGGTAACGTTTACATGTGACGGGACTTGTGTCAAGAAGTTGAAATGTTTGGCTTCCATTTTGTTTGTTTTCGTTCACTGACTTCCTTTTTTCTTGAGCTTATCTTGGCTATGGAACAGCTAAAAAAGGGTCAGACTGCCTGGGCGGGAAAGAAGAGAGGAACCGTCAATGAGGACAGGAAGTGGTTAACAGGTTGACAGATAGCTAGCTGTAAAAGCAAGCTATCTGTATCCAGACCTCCAGTTTTAGTATCCAGACCTCCTTAGGTAGTCCGCCATCCCATAAGCTTGCTTGTTCAGAACCCCTCCGTGGGTACTTGCCTTCCCCATGACCAAAACTAATACTTTGTCAGTTCTGGCTACAGAAATGTTGTACGTGGGTCCTCCATCTTGATTCTTGGTCCGGAAGTCCATTGTCCAGTCACCGTCAACATTGAGGCTGTCTCTGAGTACGGAGCATTTTTTATTTCCTAAGGTCAGGCCCTGGGTGAAGAAAGAGTGGCGTTCCTTTGCGACCATCGCATCGATTTCAGCGGGCGTGATGTTGGCAAACGTGCCGCCGTTGAATGACGCCCAGACATATTTGGCGTCACCATAGCCAACAATGGCTGCATCCTGGCAGGTGCCTTCTGCCATCAAGCTCTCCACATAACTTTGCCAAGACATTTTATTTTATAATTTTCTGACGACGGGTCCAAGATCCCAAAACGGAGACAGATGAGATTGTAATCGTCAAGTATCCACGTTTCCTGTCAGCTCACCAACTAAGAGAATCCACCTGCAGCCAGACAAGGGACTAAATATTGTTCTGGTAAGATCACTCCACGGATGATGGCTTTTAAAATGCATGTCAGGAATTGTGTCATATTGTGTGACATCACTCGGCGATGAGATCATGTGACATCACAGGGCTGTAAGTCGTCATCGTGTTGCTTACTTACCCGCATCGAAAGCTACGGTTTTGCACCTCGTCTTACAGTACAGCCTGCACAATTATGCTTCATGAGGTAAACACTAATGGGGCTTCTGGAGATGTTGAGCAATGCCAGAGGCTATCATTTGCCAGAAATACCCTTCCGTTTTATTATCCGACGCATCTTTCAAACAGTACAGTTATCTCATTCACTCCAGATGTGCAAAAATGTGTCCAGTCCAGTGCCATGGTTTTTGTCATTGTCACTTGAATTCCAGGACCCACAGAATATTGTGTTTTAGGACGACATAAACATTCAACACGGTGTTAGAAACCTTAGACTCTCTTCTTTCATCAGAAAAGAAAGTTAATTCCTAAATTATATGGGTCTGGAGTTATATGAACTTGAAATGTGGGTGGCTGTCCATAATACAATGCAATATTGGTTGATGTCGCGCTTTCATAACAGCTGAAGCTGGAATAAAGCGCTAACGGACAAAAGGCAAATGCCACCCCTTTTTGGAAAATAAACATTGCCAAAGGCCATGGCCAGCGCTTTATCAACACCCAAGAATGAAAAAACAAAACCCGAACAAACTTGGGAATGGCGTTGTACGTCATATTTTCAATTCCCGAATAAATTCGTTAATGTCAGTGACTGAGTTAACGCAGAAATTACAATTCTTTATACAAATAGAGCGCAACGTATCGCCACTACGTCTGAACTGTAGTAGAGAGAGTATCACGTGGATGTACCTGTGCTCAGGTTCCCACGACAGCCCTTGGGGCGGCGCATCCATCTTTGTCTTTTTGCCAAATTTGATTTTAAATATTAATCACGGCAGCCATACATCTTGGCTTTGAACAAATTGCTGCGCAAAAGTGCAATTGTCTGCAAAAAGACACAGCAAGAAGGATGGAGGCTCGGTGGGGAACATCAATGTTTCATTGGGTGAAACGTACAAGTCTCGACAGCATTTCACTGATGATCAAAGTGATAGGAGGGTTTTACTTCTCCAGGAGTCACCGCAGAAATGTGTACGTACATGAACTAACTGAAGGAAAACGGTACATTCAGATATGCTCACAGTGTTTTTATCATTTGTCGGGTTTGCATTTATATTTACTGTAATGGTGTGAGAAAGAAAAAGTTACTGCATTGGTTATTAAGACAAATGACAGATGTTTCACAGGAAATAGAGATGACACACAGCTCACCTGAGGCCAGGTTAAAAAAAAAAAACATTTTACCAGGACCATATTGCAGTAATGGAGTCAATAAATATTGTGCCACATATGGCTCTGCTTCAAGGGCATTAGATTTACCACAGTACTCTCGACAAACACATTCCAATTTACTGTACTTCTTTGTTTCCAAAAACTGAATTTCAAGCCCTCGGAAGGCCATATTAAATTGCATACACACACAGGCGCGCGCGCACACACACACGCTGCAACAATCACTTATGAGTTTAATGTTTTCTCGACTTTTATAGCAGCTCCTCTGAGCTTTCATTTGTTTGTATCCGTCTGTTACCACTTTATTGGCTTTTATTGACAAAGCAAAAACAAAGAACAATGTATTTTGTTGTTGTACGAGAACAACACATCCACGACAAATAATTCAAGTGCTCTTTCAATAAACAAAAACAGACAAATAAATAAAGTACATAAATCTGCAGAGATGTTTCTTTGTGTTTTTCATTTTGTTCTTGTGATGTTTTTGTTAACTATTCCTTCAAAACTTTTCTTTACAAAAAAAACAATCCATTAAAATGCTTACTTGCATGACTACAGGAATTATTTGCAATATTTTCACTTTTATGTAACAAGCTGTAGAATAATTTCCAAAGTGCAGTGCCTATGTTTTATTTTGTTCTGTGCACATGAATTAAAAAAATATGAAGAGATACACACTAATCCTATGTATTAAAATGGCTGGTTAATATATACAATATACATATTTAACGTATCTTGGCTATACAGGCATGAGGAATAATTTGACAGTAACTGTCACTATAAGAATTGCTGAGAACACTCATATGACTATTAGTATATTCCAGTGACGTGCGGTGAGGTTCATGGCTGGTGAGGAACTGACGTCATCGATGACGTCACGTCTCGTCTCTACTTTAACGATAAATGTGAAAATTCAGCGATTTTGAAAAAAATCCTAAAACGGTGAAGTTAAATGGACAACAACTTTAAAGTACAAATCACTAAATACATCTAACTGGTTAATTTATTTTTTCATTTGATATTTCCATGACAGCGTTCCATGATGACAGGTGAGGCACTGCCTCACCTGCCTCCACGTCACTGGTATATTCCATAATTTAATCTGAGGATATCAGTAAATTTCACAAATTAAGACGACAACATTTATCATGTATCTTCACCACGTTGTAATTCGTCCTCATGACCGCACGGGGGCAATATTATCCAGTGATACATTTTGTTTAACTCGTGCAAAGGGAACTCGAGTCAGAAGAAGGCTCGGTGAATAAATACAGCCACAACAAGATTATTTCATATAATATCTATTTTGTTTGTTTGTTTTTAACTCAGTTAAGTTCCCTGCAATTATTTGATTCACTCGTTTGTTGTCATTTACTTTTCAGGTTGCATTGAATTGATATTGTAATTCTGACCTTTAAAGCACGATTGTACAGATGACGGCTGAAGAAACCTTCTCATCGATGTAATTCTGACAGTTTCCACTAGATGTCAGTACTCGTCCACTACTTCCACCTTTGCCAAAGTTGAGCCACCACGCCAAGCCTGTGCTCACATTCAGTTAATGATCAATCACAAATCAATCATTATTAGAACATGTGACAGCAATTGCGAATAGCTGAGTTAACTTTTAGACGTGTATCGATTTGTATCACACATTCAACTCAAGTAAGGCAATTTGAAATGTTGCCTTTCGGGAAAGAAACATGAATAGATTTGCTTTCATTGATGCAGTATTTGAATGCTCCACACACACACACACACACACGTCGTGCGCGTCAGCAGCGTACCCCAACTAACCTCATTTCAAACAACACTAAACGATTAACTTTGCATCTGTGTTTTGATTTCATTTTTCTGAAAGATGTCTAGTAAAATGAGGCAAGCATGAATTTACAAGCTCTTAGCCAAGGCGTGCATAATTTCGTCTTTCACATAAACACGATGCAATTCAAAAACATCAGTGTCCCGCCTGACCATCTGTAATGTTTCCTCACTACAAAATGCTTCAGATAACTCATATGTTAGTGTTGGGTGTTAGACGTTTGCCATGTATCTTTCTTCAAGTAAGAGAGTTACTCACTCAAACAATTCCATGCGACCGGAAGACGGCAACGGTGCTTGGCTTGCAGCTCATTGAGGAAAAGGTGGGAGGGATCAGGTACACCAATTAATTTTGTGGCATTTTTTTTACTACACGATTTTAACATTTCCCTCATGTAAAACATTTCTTCGCTTCTTAAAATAAAGTTCGTAAAATCTGAAGATCTCTCACATTTTGACAGTGCTTGGAATTGCTTTAAAGGTGCAGTGGCACCCACAAAATGGGTGAGATGGGTTGTTGTCTATAACTGACAGTATTTTCCCCCTTTTGGTTTCATTAAAATAAGTTGACACCCGAATTATTTCAATGTTTTTTACTTTTTTTTTCATTTGTGAAATGCAAGATTACTTTTCTTTATTAATTGACTTTTCCCCTGCATGTAGTTATTTTCTGCTCTCGCTGTTTCTTTTTTTGCTGTAAATTCAGTATATTTAATTTAAAAATGCTGACTTCCATTTAGTTTCCAAACGTGTTTGTCTGTGTGTCCAAAGTGGGGCGACCATTCAGGCTAGGACCGCCCTGGCAGGATGAAAACTCGAAAGGGTTTCATTACAGTCTTGAGTTTTTGTGCAAGTGTATGTGTGTGTGTGTGTGTGTGTGTGTTTGTGTTCATATGTGTGTGTGTGTGTGCGTGTGTGTGTGTGTGTGTACTATAAAATTCATAACGAGAGCCGCAGATTCATTAGATTTGCCAATAAAATACTTGCAATAGCTCATTGGCCTCTAATGGATATGACGAGGAACGCTGCTGGATCTATTCGGTGTACGTTACATGTAATTTGTTTGGCATTTCACAGATGGTAATACATTCACAAGTAGACAAGAGGAGTCATTACACAAACCTAATACACAGCACACTACAAAAAAAGGGCTACGCTCTTTTCTTTCCGACATTCAGGATTCCCAAAATGCTTTCACTGAATAACATGTCGAATGGCCAAAGTTGAAGTGCACGTACTGGAAATGCCAGCAGTTGATTCTGACATATTGCATTTCAACATATCAGGTTACTGAATGTTAATTAATGCAATTCCATTCCTCATGAATATCCGCAGCTGGCTGTGGTCCAAGTGCGAGATAAGATTGGCCCACAGACAAAGCTTTCGCACAGTGCTATAAACAATGGAGGTGCTTGTCATGTGGGAAAAGGAAGCCACTGGCTATGCTCGCTAATGCACACTACCCGTGTACAAAACAACACATTGCAATCGTTGCGATCAAATAAGAATATTTTACATGATGTCAATCTTGTAAAAATACTTTTTGTTAAAAACAATGTTGGCCTTCCCGTGGACCTGCTGTAACATACGTGCCAGGCCAGTTGTTGGCAATTTCTTGAGAAAAAAAATGGGAGTCATTTTTCATATTTCATCACTGGCAGGATCCTTGAAATGTCAACGTTTCCATTTTAATGTGGGGGTAAATGATCATCTCAAAAGTTGTAGCCAAGAGCCTGACTTCTTTATAGTTGGTAAAAAAAAAGGAGCGTGTAACTCCTCAAAGGTGTTGGCAGTCATGTTCTATGTTATCTATCAATGGCATAACCTTTCCAAAAAAAATCATGTCAGTGGTCCGAAGTGAGTTGCCAGCACTCTATTTTGCCCTCCACCTTTTTTTTGTATATCATTAATCTGGTCATTTTGTTTTTCTTTTTAATTTTCTGAGAAATGAGGAGTTTGTAATGGCCTTGGGTGAGCATACGATTGGAAGTGGATTAGCATTTCTTAGTCTCATAGTGGAGAAATTTACATTTCACAGCAGCAAAGTTATTAAAGGAAGAGTAAAGGAAAGTAATGTTCCACCATGTGGGGGCATCTTGATGTTGACTCACTGTGAAGATGAAGTGAGGGTCTTCATACGGACACCAGGCATGTTTTGCTGATTTCTTGATGCCTGGCGACAATTTTTAATAATAAAAATAATAATACATTTAATTTACAAGCACCTTTCAAAGTACCCCAGGACACTTTACAATAAAAAGAACAATTGAACAATAAACACCAGAACAAAAAAAAAAACATGAGTAAAATTATAAACAATAAAGTGAGTTTAAAGGACAACCAACACCATTTTTTTGTTTCCTGACACCAGAAAAAACGTTTTATAGCATCTAAAATACCCAAAACACGCAGGCTGATATTTTTAGTCAAATGCAAAACCCCAATAAAAATTAGTTAAAGGCTCCCAAAACTACTTCAAAATGACCACAGAAAGTTTCAGTTTCAGAAGGTCCCGCCCCCTTGTTCGTGACGTCACGCCAAGATGTCTTGCCTTGCTCGAGAATAAAAACAATGACTTCAGATTCAGAGAAGATGCTTTCTTGTTACTCATCTAGTTATCAATATGATTCAAATAGTTCTGAAGAGGAAAGCATAAATGTTTGCAATCGATTAAAGAAGTCCTTCCGTATCATTTTGAGGCGTCTGGACTCCAATGTAGCGCCCAGAAAATGCACAAGATGGCGCCCAAGCTCCGTTGGAAATGGGCTGATTTGTCTACTGGGAATTTGTGTCAACTAGTATCAAATAGTTGTCTTGGTGAAGCACACAACGATTCACCATAGCGTTATTTATGTGTTTTCCTTCTAATTTCGCCATCAACATGAAGTTTTCAGACCAAACAAATACCCAAAATGCATTGTGTGTCGCTTTCTCGGTCGGGGGCGTTCCTGACGTGATGTCACGTCAGGAATCGTCACCAACTCAAAAACAAGACTTCCTCAATATTCAGAGCGAGTCTTAAAACGTAAAATATAGCTATATGCGGTGGAATCTTTGTAAAATACGCTCAGTAGAAGTCATTTCAAGTGATTTTACAAATTATGGACACAACTTGTCTGGTGGCGTCGGTTGTCCTTTAAGTGAGTTTCGCAGTGTTCTTTAGACAAAAGCAGTGGTTTACCGCCATATTGTGGCAACTATAGCCAAGAAAAACTTTTTGTACATAGTTGTCAATTGGATTTTCATTGTTTATGGCAGGGCATGGTCTTCAATATTGGGGAATCTTATTATGTATTTATTTATTCATATTTCTTTGTCTTTGTACCACAATGTATTAAATAAATGGAGCCATATAAATAAAGTTGCACCTGGAATTCTCTTTTCCTTACATATCGTCAAACTAATCAATGTAAAAATGTTTTTCATATGCGACCTGCTCTGAAGTGCATTACTACGATAAATTTGTTGTGACCTCACAGTGACCCTGGCTCATATTCACAAGAACATTAAGTGAGGACGGGGTGTTTAGGGGGTGGGGGTGGGGTGCAAGGGGAAGCGGGAAGTCGGTGAAAATATACACTGAGAAAACAGAGCAAGTGCTCAAGCTCATAAATATAAATAACTGCCAATGAGCAAATCTGTAGCCCTTTTGTGTACAGTGAAGTCTCAGAAAGGTCAGAGGATAAAAAAAAACAAAAATGTATTGCTGTTTATGCTGTGAAATAAAACTTTGGGGAGCTTTGAAACATTTAACAAAACAAGTATGAACACATTTCATTGATGTGACCACTGCAAGAATTGAAATTCTTATTTCTGTCATTTGAGATGTGTTGGTTAGCATCTAAAGCTTGTGTGTGTGTGTGTGTGTGTGTGTGTGTGTGTGTGTGTGTGTGTGTGTGTGTGTGTGTGTGTGTGTGTGTGTGAGACACGGAAGATTAATGGTAAACAAAATAGCCAGAGCATCCATGAAAATAATCCCAATTCGCCATTTCAAAATGACAGAATGAATCTTTCTCCATCGCATTTTAAGTTAGCGCTCAGCACTGTAGCACGCGCTAACACGCCAAGTGATTACAGTACAGCCAGTGGCACTGTAGTGACCATCATTAGCTGACATTAGCCACCAGACAGTGACGCCACATTGTGAGAACCATTATTCCCCTAGCACACAAATCAACGGTGATATGTCCCGACCGCTAGCGTATTAGCATACAGCACAGCGAGGTCAACTGTTTTATGCTATTGCTTTAACCCGCGCGTACTGTACTGTCGTGGCGTTCAAACACGTCCCCGCATTGTGGCGGTTTTATCGTGTTAACATAATCCAGAGTGACGCCTGCTTAATTTGTTTCGCTATTCTAATAACCTTGCTCATAAATAGTCACAAGCAAGCACCGTCTGCATTTTCACCTCGGGAGCCTCTGAGCAAATTAGCGATGGAATTTTTAATCATGTCCCCTTTTAAGTTCCATCAGCTGGTGAAATTATGGGAAAGGGGATAATGAACACGATGTGAAGTTGCGACGTTTATGGGGTTTTCGACCGGTAGGGCTGTGAGAGCTTTATCGCTACAGCTCAGGAACATGTTGAGGTTTACAGCGTGACGCACAGAAGAACGCCGTGCGAGCAGTGGTTTTCCTTCTTGACAATTGTTGCCATTGTTAGTATAAAAATGTATTGACTTGACTGATTATTTGCTTTAAAAACAAAACTATATTCATCAGTACAGTTTCACAGTTTCCCCCAGCATGTAACGCTCCTAAACATAAACATGTACTATTCAACTTGAAATGGAGTTTGAACAATGAAATTTAAGAATGTTTGTTTTTTATTAAAAATAAAATCAACAAAACCTTTTGGTTATCATCTGAATAAGCTCTCAGTCATCGTTGGTTAGCATAATTATTTTTAAGACTTTTATAGATTTCATTTAAATGTGCTACCGGGACTTATTTTTTGTTACAAATGAAAGAAAAGGCCAACCTTTCAGACATCATTTCACAAAAATACTTTTTGAAATGAAATATTAACAAAAGGCAGTCTTTATTACCTGACATATTTAAAGGACAACCGACGCCTCCGGACAAGTTGTGTTCATAATTTGTAAAATCACTTCAAATGACTTCTACTGGGCGTATTTTAAGAAGATTCCACCGCATGTAGCTATATTATACGTTTTAAGACTCGCGCTGAATATTCAGGAAGTTCTATTTTCGAGTTGATGACATAGCCTGACCTGACGTCACGTCTGGAACGCCCCTGACCGAGAAAGCTACACACAATGCATTTTGGGTACTTTGCATTAAAACGTTTTTCTGATGTCAGTTCGGAAACAAAAGATGGTGTCGGTTGTCCTTGAACTAATAACATTGTAATGGGCACCTGAATATTTATAAAATGAGGTTTTTATGAATATGATAATTTAGTTCTCTTTACTTACACAATCTACTGGGACTTTTTCACATTCAACATGAAAACATTCTGAGCTGTGATTTTATGTAAATTTGTATTTATTGTCATAATATCGAAATGACAGAACCTCTGTAGACAACCCAAAGCGCGCAATATAACTTCAGATCATTGTTTTTAGCTGACGCAAACTCAAAACAACGACTTTAGGCCCACTTTCAAAATGCTTATCTCGCTGACTCCTTCCTTCCATTGCAATTTATGATTAGTATGTGCGCTGAAAACAATGATGTCACTCCCTCAGACCGTCGTGTGAATGTAAATATTTCCAGAACACACACACCACCACCACCTCATAATTTGAAAAAAGTAAATACCAGAAGTTCCCTTTCTTATGTTTTCTGTAATGTCCAATTTATATATATACAGTAAAGTCTCGTTATATCGATATTCAAGGGAGTCCGAAAAAATATCGATATATCCGACCCTGTTTGCATGTAATTTTCTCCGTGCGTGCATAGAAATAGTATCGATATAACCGGGACTATCGATATATCCGATATCGATATAACGAGACTTTACTGTATATATATATATATATATATATATATATATATATATATATATATATATACATATACATACATATATACATATACATATATATATACATATATATACATATACATATACATATATATATATACATATACATATACATATACATATACATATATATATTTATTTATTTTTTGTTTAGTGACTTAACTCATTCCCTAAAAGCAACACAAGATTACAATTTAATCCTCTATAAATGCAACTCTGTTCCCCGAATGTTATTTATTGTTTATTTAACTCATTCACTGCCAGACATGTGCAAAAATGTGTCCACTCGAGTTCCAGGGTTTTGGTAATTGTCACTCGAATTCCAGAACCCACAGAATATTGAGTTTTAGGACTACATATACATTAAATGCAGCGTTAGAAACCTCTTCGACTCTCTTCTTTTATCAGAAAAAAAAGTCAATTCCTAAGTCATATGGGTCTGGAGTTATCCGAGCTTGAAATGGGGACGGCTGAACAAAATACAATGCAATACATACATATTGATTTATATAGTGTTTTAACAACAGCTGAAGCAGGAACAAAGCGCTAATATGGAAATAATGCTCCCTTGTGGAAAGGAAAAAAAACATGGCCAGAGGCCATGGTTAGCGCTTTATCGGCACCCAAAGAAGAAAAAACAAAACCGAACAAATTCGGGAATGGCGCTCTATGTCATATTTTCAATTCCCGAATAAATTCCTGAATGGCAGTGAATGAGTTAAGTTTCGTGATTATACTGTTAGGAATTGGCTGTTTTTCCATTTTTTTAATCATTGATTTTAAACTAAAATTTTAACGCTTGACAAGTGTTAAACTAATATCTAAAGCCCACAAGGCCTTGCATCAAAATGTTCATCCTCTGAGTAAGATTTGGGATGTTTGAATTTCATTTACCAAAACCACTTCATGTTTTTTGCCCTTTCCCTACCCCTCATGTTTATGTTGATAATAGATCCCTGAAGCGTTGCTCTGCTTTGAATAAACAAACACGCCATCAGCCATTTTTGCAGAAACTGCACCAATCCTGAATATGGAAAATGTCCAAAAGACTTCCAAATTCTTGCATTGCTTTTCTACTTCTTCCTCATTTGAAAAGCAGCAATGCTTTTCTACTGTATGCCAAGCTTGTCACTTTGTACAAAGTGAAGCCAGAGGGACAGCGGGGCGGCTGTATTATTTATAAGAGGAGGAGAAAGAACATTATGGAAGCAAATTGAGCTTGTGAGTGCTAAAGTCTCACAGAAATAGGTCATTAAGATGGACGGGAAAACACAAGAAATGCAATATACAGACTACATCAAAAACAACAATGTCATTAAAAGACAACCGACGCCTTCGGAAAAGTTGGGTCCATAATTTGTAAAATCACTTCAAATGACTTCTACTGTGCGTATTTTACAAAGATTCCACCGCATATAGCTATATTTTATGTTTTAAGACTCACCCTGAATATTCAGGAAGTCTTGTTTTCGAGTTGATGACGATGCCTTACGTGACGTCATGTCTGGAACGCCCCTGACCGAGAAAGCGACACACAATGCATTTTGGGTACTTTGTTTGATCTGAAAACATCGTGTTGATGGCGAAATTAGAAGGAAAACATAAATAATGCGATGGTGAATTGTTGTGTGTCGCCCCAAGACTACTATTTGATACCAGTTGACACAAATTCCCAGCAGACAAATACGCCCATTTCCAACGGAGCTCGGGCGCCATCTTGTGCATTTTCAGGAACACTACATTGGAGTCCTGATGGTTCGAATTGATATGCAAGTACTTCTTTAATCGATTGCAAACATTTATGCTTTCCTCTTCAGAACTATTTGAATCATATTCATAACTGGATGAGTAACAAGAAAGCATCTTCTCTGAATCTGAAGCCATTGTTTTGATTCTCGAGCAAGGCAAGACGTCCTGGCGTGATGTCACAAACAAGGGGGCGGGGCCTTCTAAAACTCGCAATTTCCGGGGTCATTTTGAAGTAGTTTTGGGACACTCATTTTTATTGGTGTTTTGCATTTGACTAAAAATATCAGCCTGCGTGTTTGGGTATTTTAGATGCTTTAAAACGTTTTTCTGATGTCAGTTAGGACACAGGTCCCCAACCCCCGGGCCGTGGACCAGTACCGCTCCGTGGGTCATTTGGTACCGGGCCGCGCAGAAAGAATAAATAATACATTTACATAAAATGAAAAATTATCAGATTACATCCGTCTATGACTCACTCTTGACGCATGTCCAAACGCTTGTCTAGGTCACATGATACATACCGCTAAAATTAGCCCACCGTTAGCTAGCAAAATGAGTAAAAAAACAAACATCTTATTTTGTTGTACAGTGAGACCTCAACTTACAAACGTTTTGTCTTACAAACGTCAAATTTATGAAAATTAAACCTTATAATAAGCACTATTTTCATAATACACACCCACCACGGCTGGCGGAGTGATCTTCGGCGGAAGCACACGACCGAACATCACCAGAGGTTAAGTTACCAACAGTCCTTATGGAAGGTGACTCTCCTTCCATAAGCCATCAACGACCATCAAAAAGGTAAATAAAACTTTATTTTACAGCACAGTTTATTTCTTTAATTACATTCGTCATGTAATACGCCTCTCTTTCCAAACAGCAATTCCCTTTGACCTTCGACCTCCAACGCCATTCCATCAAGCCATAAATGACCATCACAAATGTAAATAAAGTGACTTTATGATACAATGCAGTGTATTTCTTTCATTACAATACAATAGCACATTTATTATACATAGAATAAGGTATGTTGTGTGTAGTTTTAAGGCTTATTTAGTTGAAGTATATTTTATGGAAACCCGGGAACAGATTATTCCCATTTTAATGGTTTCCTATGGGAATTATTTTTTTGAGAGTTGTGGGTAGCCTCAAAAGGGAATGAACGTGTCTGCAAACAAAAACAAATAATTAAAAAAAAATCATTTCCAACAAAAGTACAAAACCAGCAGGTGCGCTCTGCCTAATGCTTTTTGCAAAAAGCCAAGGATCCAAGAGGCCCTTCGGGGTGGAGGTCTACAGATAAATTAGTTAGTAGAGGATGTGATGGAAGAGTGGGTGGGAGGGTGGTTTCTTATTGAATAACATTCAACATGGCATCTGGACAGAACAATGAAATCAAAACTTTCCCTGAAACATGTTCAGATGATGAGGGCTCATTTTATTTAATGGAAAATAAGTAGCGGACCCAATGGGAGAGTATCTGTTACATCTGGAAATATGTTCTGGTTTATATTATCAGTCTGTTTTCTTGTGGGCTTATTTAAAAGCATTTGAATTATGCTTCTAGGGTTTCAATGTCGTTTTGTATAATATTATTTGAAGTTCAGTCGTAGAAAAAAGCCTCGAGGACACTTTCCAAAAAAAATATTCATGGTGATAGATGTAAGCACATTCAGACAGGCGAAAGAACCGAGAAATGCCGTAAACCCAGGATTGATTCTTCATTCGGTAAAGTTGTCGTCGGAAAATCGGTACACACCAAACCGATGAGATTCTCAACCAGTAAAACAAGACTTGAATGTATTCATAAAATTAACTTATTCATTGCCATCCACAAATGTATTTAGTCCTGCTACAGCTTTGTGCTTGCTTTCAACATTTAGCTTGTAGCAGACATGCACATTCCACCATGACGTCCCTGATCCACTGGTGAAAAGGACGCTTTGATCCTCTCCTCTTTCATCTAGAACTGCTTTATACAACAAAGAGGCTGCAGAAAGTGCTTAAGATTGAATGACTGTGTTTTTGTGTTGTCATACAGCGCATAAAATATACTTTTCAACTAAATAAGCCTTAAAACTACACACAACATACCTTATTCTATGTATAATAAATGTGCTATTGTATTGTAATGAAAGAAATACACTGCATTGTATCATAAAGTCACTTTATTTACATTTGTGATGGTCATTAATGGCTTGATGCAATGGCGTTGGAGGTCGAAGGTCAAAGGGAATTGCTGTTTGGAAAGAGAGTCGCATTACATGAGGACTGTAATTAAAGAAATAAACTGCTGTAAAATAAAGTTTTATTTACCTTTTTGATTGTCGTTGATGGCTTATGGAAGGAGAGTCACCTTCCATAAGGACTGTTGGTAACTTAACCTCTGGTGCTGTTCGGTGGTGTGCTTCCGCCGAAGATCACTCCGCCAGCCGTGGTGGGTGTGTATTATGAAAATAGTGCTTATTATAAGGTTTAATTTTCATAAATTTGACGTTTGTAAGACGAAACGTTTGTAAGATAAGGTGTTTGTAAATAGAGGTCTCACTGTTATCTATTGAAGGCAAATACAAAGCTACAAAGTGCCCGCGTGCTCATTATGCATTCTAACCGCGTATATAGGAAGCCTCGGCACATTCCTCGTTCGGTAACACAGCGCATTAATTCTAATATTTATGACAGTGCACGCAAACACACCAGCAGAACTAAGATTGAATAAACAAAAAGTTGCTGAGTCAACATTATAAATCAACATTGTTAGCTTTGAAGCGATAAAAAGTGGTTGAGGGGGTTGTTATGGCGAAGGGGGGGGTGATTCATTTCCAAAAGCAAGATCTAAGTAATCAACAACTCTCTTTTCCAGCCCATCTGATCTACAAATTGCAGCTAATGAAGCTTGTAAAATCAATTACCTGCCTGATACTTTTCATGCACAGGAAAGCGCACACGTCCTGAATGCATGACGCATGCGTAAATACACATTACTCCCCGCACACTATTTTTTACTTCATTTAAACTGCGACCAGCGCTCTAAAACAGTCATACATCTCATATGTGCCAGCGACACAGAAAGCCAGTTTAAAATGACTTGTTTAAAGCAGAGTGAGTGCACTAAATGTTTTAAAACAATCAGACATGACATGGAGTAAGGAAAAACGACAGGGTGCTTAGCCGTCCACTGCGGGGAAAAGTAGGTCATAAAATGCTGTTGGAGTGAGATGATTTGGAGTTTGACAAAGATGTTTGGAAAAAAAAAATTATTAAAAACACTAAAGTAAAAAAAAAATAAAAAAAACGCACATTTGGGCTTTATAATGCAAAAAAACAAAATCGACACGTGGGGGTAAAGAGACATGTGATGAACAACATAGATTCCGTAATTAACTCATTCACTGCCATTTGTTTTTTTTTAGGAATATGAAAAAAAATATGAAGTAGAGCGCCATTCCCGAATGTGTTCAAATTTTGTGTTTTTTTTTTTCATGCTTGGGTGCCGATAAAGCGCTGGCCGTGGCCTTTGGCAATGTTTTTTTTTTCTTTTCCACAAGGAGGCATCATTTCCGTTTTTTTCCATCTTAGCGCTTTGTTAAAGCTTCAGCTGTAGTTAAAGGACAACCGACAACTCCGGACAAGTTGTGTCCATAATTTGTAAAATCACTTGAAATGACTTCTACAGAGCGAATTTTACAAAGATTCCACCGCATATAGCTATATTTTACGTTTTAAGACTCACACTGAATATTCAGGAAGTCTTCTTTTCGAGTTGATGACGATGCCTGACGTGACGTCACGTCTGGAACGCCCATGACCGAGAAAGCAACACACAATGCATTTTGGGTACTTTGTTTGGTCTGAAAACTTTGTGTTGATGGCGAAATTTGAAGGAAAATACATAAATAATGTGATGGTGAATGGTGTGTTGCACCAAGACTACTATTTGATATTAGTTGATACAAATTCCCAGCAGACTAATCAGCCCATTTCCAACGGAGGTTGGGTGCCATCTTGTGCATTTTCTGGGACACTACGTTGGAGTCCAGACGCCTCAAAATGACACGGAATAAATTATTTAATTGATTGCAAACACTCATGCTTTCCTCTTCAGAACTATTTGAATCATATTCATAACTGGATGAGTAACAAGAAAGAATATTCTCCGAATCTGAAGCCATTGTTTTGATTCTAGAGCAAGGCAAGATGTCCTGGCGTGATGTCACAAACAAGGGGGCGGGACCTTCTAAAACTCGCAATTTCCGGGGTCATTTTGAAGTAATTTTGGGACACTTGAACTCATTTGACTAAAAATATCAGCCTGCGTGTTTTGGGTATTTTAGATGCTATAAAACGTTTTTTTTTTTTTTTTATGTAAGTGAGGAAACAAAAAAAATGGTGTCGGTTGTCCTTTAAAGAAGAAAATAAAAACATGAAATCGGAACGTCTTGATTGGTTGTTTTCATGAACTTTTTTTTTAACCAAGCTATCATGATGATAACAGTTTACAATCCAAGGCAACCTCATGCAATGTGTTTTGCTTTTACTTTGAAATAACCTGGTTAACGTCTCAGTAGTCTTTTATAACAGTTTGGATTACAAAACCACCTGAACACAGTTTGAAAAGTTAATTGCAACGTTAATTCACTTTATGTTATTTCCTCTGGGTAGAGTTGTTTACTAAAGCCAACCAACCTTGCATTCAGCTTCACAGGCTCCTTTGTACTCATTTGTTGCAAGAATTGCATTTTTCTTTTCTCGGAAATTAACACAATTTGATGAAAGGTGCTCTATAAATCCCGTCATTTTATGGGTTTCATTTTCTCGGACTACCATATCATTAGAATTATTCAACATGATACGCTGACATGCTGCACCGTAGCAAAGAATTTTGTAGTTCTCAGCAGTTTGTAACTGAATCTGTGCTGGGCATTATGAATTATTAAAAATCACTTCATAGAGTTCTTTTTTTTTTCTCCAACAGAGATATGCAATGATCTGAAGAGCCCGGCCATATTCTATGCACTGCAAACATAATGACGGCTTTAGAGCTACACAGCAGACGAATCCATAACAAGCGGCAGAGAGGTTCTTCTGATGGTCAGTGTCTGTCTTCGTCATGGCAACCAGCATTTGAAGGAGAGCAGGGGAAATGAGAGAAGCTGGCATAGCTCATTAGATGACAAGCACAGATGGACCTCGCGCCAATATCAGCACACGATAATAAGTGTCACAAGACGATGAATCGCCGTTTGCAAAATTGCTTTTGTGTGCCTGAGCAGCATTTAGAAAAGACAGTTTATCACTTTCAGGCAAATCTTAGCGGCATTTCAGCCAGTGGGGTCTGCAGGCGGAACCAAATGTAAGTGTTTTATGTGACTTCCATCCGTTTGATGACAACTAAAATGAGTTCAGTGATGCTTCATTAAAATGTTTGTTCATACAATGCGGTGAGGCTAATTTGTTTTGATTTGTTAAAGTGCAGCCCGGGGATTCCAGTGATTAAGCGTGTTTGACACTTTGTTTCCCAAGTGTACGGTAAGATGATATAACCAAGTACAGTGATACCTCGGTTTACGAACCCCTTGGCTTACGAACTTTTCGGTTTACGAACGTTAAATTTCAGAATATTTTACCTTGACATACGAACTTTACCTTGGCAAACAAACTTTTTTTCGTACACAGAGCTGCCTCAATGAGTCGTTTGCGAACGAGCCCGTTCTTCTAACAACAAAATGGCAGCTGACTGTTTTTGTCCTCTATTCTACGCACCCAGTCTTCAGTTAAAGCCACGTGATTGGTCAAGAACGCAGCACTGAGGGGGTGTGGTATAAACATTAAAGAGACAGGCAGATGACAGTGAGAGATTTTCAACTTTCATAGTTAAAAGGCAGAGTGTAGACTGCAAGGTTAAAATATCCCATCAATCAGGCTTCACAAACAACCCGCACAAGCCATCCGTACACTTGATGCAAAAAGCTATCAAACCAGCTAAACAGAACACAATTGATGAGGAACAAGGTAAAATTATCGCAGAGAAAGCACCTACAAGGCATCATTCCTCAAGATGGTGAAAGAAGAAGGTTACATTCCTCATCAAATGTTTAATGCTGATGAAACCGGCCACTCCATTCCATCAAGCCATCAACGACCATCACAAAGGTAAATAAAATGACTTTATTATACAGTACTGTTTATTTCTTTAATTATTATACCATAGAACATTTATTATACATACAATAAAGTATATTTTGTGTAGTTTTAAGGCTTAGAAAATTAGAATGTAGAAAATTAGGTTTTATGGGGATCTGGGAACGGATTATTCTCATTTTATTGGTTTCCTATGGGAAATTAATTTTTGGGATACACACTTTTCGTCTTACACACTCTGTCTGGGAACCAATTAAGTTCGTAAGCCAATGTATCACTGTACCATTTTGTCTGCACTATAAGGTGCAGCTTTAGTGCAATGCCAATTTAATTTTAAAACAGTTTTGACATATACCGCATTATATGGAGCGTAAACTAGAAGCTACAATTGTGCCTTTATTTACATTAAACTTAAATAACTCCTTAACTCATTCGCTGCCTTTCCCGAATTTATTCGGCCATTGAAAAGTGTGACGTGGAGCGCCAATTCCCAAATTTGTTTGGGTTTTCTTGCGGGGGATGCTGATATAGCGCTGGTCAGACCTCTGGCAATGTTTGCCTTTTGTCCATATTAGCGCTTGTTTACAGCTTCAGCTCTTCTTTTTTTGCCTTCCACAAGGGGGTAGAATTTCACGGTTTTTCCAGGTTAGCGCTTTGTTCCAGCTTCAGCTGTAGCTAAAGCTCTATATAAATCACTATGGATGGATATAAGCTCAGATAACTCCAGACCCCTAAAACTTAGGAAATAACTGTTTTTCTGATGAAAGAAGACAGTCTAAAGTTTCTAACGCTGTATTGAATGTTTATGTAGTCCTAAAACTCAATATTTTGCGGGTCCTGCAATTTGAGTGAAAATGACAAAAACCCTGGCACTGGAGTGGACACATTTTTGCACATCGTTTGGCAGTGAATGAATTAAACACAAAGCACAGAAATAAAAGATAGTTGACTAAAATGATAAAATAACTATTTATAGAAATTCTGTGAGTGATAAATGTGTGTTTTCGAAATGAAAAATAAACATGGTCAAACATGCGGACGGGAGCCTTTTTCAATACAAATTTAACAAAAACTCACTGAAGCTAATATTTTACTGCATTTAATTTGATCGTGACACAATGTTTGGACCATCTTTAAATAAAGAATAATGAGATGGGGTGGGATAGGGGTGATCATAATAACTTTCCGTTTCAACTCAATCTCTCCACTCGAGCGAATGTGTCTATAAAATGCAGAGAGAAACGTAGGTTGCTAAAACACTTAATTTGGCATGATAGATTGAGTCCATGCTTCAGTGGCTGTAATTGAATCTGTGACCTATTTCTTCTTCACAAGGAAATTGTCTCTTGGGTTACTTTTCAGCAAACACGTTTCAAATGGACGCACAGTCCTGATACATTCTTATTTGATGATTCTCACATTTACATGCTAATACGCCATATTCAAATGAAGCATATAGCCTTTGATGCAATTTTAGAACCAACACAACCACTTTGCTGTTTATCTGCATTGTAAAATGGAGTTTCTTGGCTCATCATTATTTTCCTTGATTTTGGATTTCAAATGTAATTTGCCATCAATATGTCACGATGGGAGTATGAAATTTTGCCCTGTACTCTATGCAGTGGCGGACCGTCAAGGCCTGTCAAGCCTTCTCTGCCGGCCAAAAAAGAATCATTATATACAGTAAAGTCTCGTTATATCGATATTCAAGGGAGTCCGAAAAAAATCGATATAACCGGGACTATCGATATATCCGACCCTGTTTGCATGTAATTTTCTCCGTGCGAGCATATAAATAGTATCGATATAACCGGGACTATCGATATATCCGATATCGATATAACGAGACTTTACTGTAATTATATTTTGGACAATCAGATTTCGAGTTGTCAACCCAAAAGGGGTACCAACACCTTCTTGAATGCACTGGTCAACATCAGAGTTTTCGCAAACTATGATTGGCTAGTCAATAGCCAAATAATAGTTTGCTAAAACTGCTCTGATCACAAGCCGCTCGTGACAAGAGCATACTGGTCAGGGCTAGCACACTGTATCGGTAGTGAGCTGCATAAGCAAATATATTGTATTGATTTAATAGCAGTTTTGTCAACCCACAATGGCTGAAGGATGAGAAGAAATTGATTTAGTTGGAAATTTACTGTTAAAACAATCTTCAAGACGGACTTTTCAAGAAAAAATGGACATTTTTATGAAAGGTCGGTCATTTATTCCCTTGCTAATGGTAGCCTCTAGTGCATTTTCTTTAAATCACACCACACTTTTTTCACTCTGGATTGATTCAGACGTAGCACAACTGAAGGCCTAGCGATGAAATCCACAGGCTGCCACAGACTCCATGGTGTAACTATCTCGTGCCAAAAGTGAGTTAGGACAGATTGCACCTCCCCCAGCGTTGTGAAAATGGCTGAATGGAACTGACTCATATTGTCATTTCTGGATGACAGCAAAGATGACAAACGGTTACGCTCCAGACATGGCACCACAATGCTTCAAAAACATTTCTTAGGGAGCGTTTTATATTTATTCCGAAAAATGACAAAAACACAGCAGACAAAAGGCTGTTATTGAGACACTTGCAGGAGGCCACATCAAGCTCGATGATTGCGGCACAAAACCCTGCAGTTTTTTTTTAAACAAAGCAACACACCCGTTGTAAAGGCAATGTGATTGCATGCTTGGTAATAAAAGAACTGTGTCTTTTCTGCATCTGCTGTTGTATTAGCGGGTAATTTCAGGTTAGCGCCATGTCGGCGGTAAGAGCTTCAAGGTGACAGTGTCACTTTTAGAACTTCTCCTGTTACTCTGGTATGCATTTGTTTGTGTGCACCTAAAAACACACATGAAAGATACCACCCCCCCCCCCCAAACCAACCGTGGGTATGCATGGGACGCAATGGGATTTTTCATTGAGAATGAAGGACGGGGAGGAGGATGAATACGAGAAGGGCGGGCAGCATGAAGTGGGTCACCGCCATCCTTGTTAACATTTAGGTAAATGGACACATTCCCACGCCATCAGGAAAACAATTAACAGCCCGCGAGGATGACAAGCAATTTCCCCCCGCTACCTTCGTCCTGATAGCGCATGCGCATACAGATGAGCGGATTAATGATGTATTTTGGTCCGATTTGGAAAAACCACCTATCAAATAACCCCCCAACCTGTCATTTCCTGACAACGTCACGCACTCAATTAACGCCGGAGTCATTTCAGTGTACAGTGAGACCTCAACATACAAACACCTTAACTTACAAACTTTTTGGTCTTACAAACGTCAAATTTATGAAAATTAAACCTTATAATAAGCACTATTTTCATAATACACACCCACCACGGCTGGCGAAGTGATCTTCGGCGGAAGCACACGACCGAACAGCACCAACAGTCCTTATGGAAGGTGACTCTCCTTCCATAAGCCATCAACGACCATCAAAAGGGTAAATAAAACTTTATTTTCCAGCAGTTTATTTCTTTAATTACAGTCCTCATGCAATTCCCTTTGACCTTCGACCTCCAACGACATTCCATCAAGCCATAAATGACCATCACAAATGTAAATAAAGTGACTTTATGATACAATGCAGTGTTTTTCTTTCATTGCAATACAATAGCACATTTATTATACATAGAATAAGGTATGTTGTGTGTAGTTTTAAGGCTTATTTAGTTTAAAGTATATTTTATGGAACCCCGGGAACGGATTATTCCCATTTTAATGGTTTCCTATGGGAATTTTTTTTTTTTTAGATACACACTTTTCGCCTTACACACGCTATCTGGGAACCAATTAAGTTCGTAAGTTGAGGTCTCACTGTATTTTCTCTGTAATTTTTTTAACATATTTTTTATGGTCTGAATGTAAAGTGACACTTCAAAAGACAAATAGTTGTGCAGTCATAGCAGAACATTATTGTTTCATGCGGAACCAGCAGCTTATATTTAGTGTGCGCCATCAAATGTGATTTCTAAACATCAAATGGAATGGGGCAGGTGCACATCATTTTCTCTGGCATGAAAATAAAAAAAAGAAGAAGAAAAAAAATTCCAAATGGGTTTGGGAAGTAGTTGGGGAGAATGGCTGTATGTCAAATCAGTTCCTGCATTATGATGAGGTTATGAATTTCGGTGGATGTGTGGACCATAAAAACGGAGGAATGAACACCGCAGGCTGCAGAAAAGTAGCCTCGGCGTAAATGGCCACACTTTGACGTCACTGCGAGACCGCATTCAACTGCATTGAAGCACAGCCAAATCGCATCCGACGTAAGAGCTGGATGCAAAAATTCAGCCTGGACAATAAATATAAAATCACCAGGCTCACTTTTGATTGATGCTGCCAGAGACATGGAGTACTTACTTGACAGCACATTTATTTTTTGTGACAGCTGTTTTCAGCGCTGTGCATTATCCTGTTTCGAATCAACTGGAGCGATGTGAGATGGGAAATGATTGTTTATGCAGCATAGCATGAGTTACAGTAAAGTCTGGTTATATCGATATCAGATATATCGATAGTCCTGGTTATATCGATACTATTTCTATGCACGCACGGAGAAAATTACATGCAAACAGGGTCGGATATAACGATAGTCCCTGTTATATCGATATTTTTTCGGACTCCCTTGAATATCGATATAACGAAACTTTACTGTATTTGCAGACCGCCAGCAGGGGTAGGATCTTGAATTGGGGTTAAAGGTTAGCGTTCGAAGCCAGGGTGAGAGTATTAAATTCGAGTTTCGAGTGAGAGTTTGGCTTTAAAGGACAACCGACACCATTTTTTTGTTTCCCAACTGACATCAGAAAAACGTTTTATAGCATCTAAAATACCCAAAACACGCAGTTTGATATTTTTAGTCAAATGCAAAACACCAATAAAAATGACATAAAGTGTCCCAAAATCTGCAAAAAATTGAGCTGCGAATTGGGCATTTTCAGAAAGTCCCGCCCCCAGTTCGTGACGTCACGCCAAGACGTCTTGCCTTGCTCTACAATCAAAACAATGGTTTCAGATTCGGAGAATATGCTTTCTTGTTACACATCCAGTTATGAATATAATCAAATAGTTCCAAAGAGGAAAGCATCCATGTTTGCAATCGATTACAGAATTTATTCCGTGCCATTTTGAGGCAACATTCGATCACCAGAAAAGAGGCAGAAAATGGCGTCCAAGCACCTCTGAAGAATTAATCAGCCCATTTCCACAGGCTGATAAATTCCTTCAATGGAGCTTGGTCGCCCTCTTCTGGCGTCTTTTTGGTGCAACACAAGGTTTTCAGACCAAACAAGTAGAGCAAAATACATTGACGTGATGGAAGGACTGCTACAATGTGTCTTTTTTTCAGTCAGGGGTGTTCCTTTCGTGACGTCACGTACGGACTCGTCACAAACTCAAAAAGACTTCCTGAATATTCAGCGCGAGTCTTAAAACGTAAAATATAGCTATATGCGGTGGAATCTTTGTAAAATACGCTCAGTAGAAGTCATTTGACCATTTTTGTTTTTGATGAATAACTGCAACTATCGATATAATGACACCTTGGCAGAAGTCTGTGTCGTCTCATCGTCTTAAATGTTCTTGTTCAAGTCGCACCGGACCGTATGCGCAAACACTCTCAGAGATAAATCATGCCAGCTTTACAACGAACATTCATTGACGCATTTTGGGGCCGAGAGGCTTAATACTGCCATAGAATTCCGTATTGTACATGAAAATAAAAGTAATTCGACGTGTACTGCCACTTCTCTGTATATTTAACTTTACAAGTTTCTCCAGCAAACATGTAATTTAGCTACCTGCCAAAGATTTTTAAGGCTTCCCAAATAAATTCTGAACGAGCAGCTGTTTGCCTTTTTACTGCAGCTGTGAAGGCAGAGCCTGGCCAGACCGTAACAAGCTTACTTGGACTAAATTATCGGTGGAGAGAAAAATAAAAAAAAATGATAATCACTCAAGAAGCTCGACAGGGTTATAAAAAGTATGAATTTATGTTCAGATGTTGTTTAAAGGAGTGTTTTTCTACTTTCATTCCTTTCATCACTTTGCTGCTGTGAAATGTAAATTTCTCCACCGTGAGACTAATAAAGGCAAATCCAATCCAATCATCTTTAATGGAAATGTTTCGACTAAATTTACAATATTACCCATTCACAATTTGATAGATCCCGGTTATATCGATACTACATATACACATATATATATATATATATATATATATATATATATAGTGATACCTTGCCTTCCAAACTCAATTGGTTCCCAGACAGAGTGTGTAAGGTGAAAAGTGTGTATCCCAAAAATAAATTTCCCATAGGAAACCATTAAAATGTGAATAATCCGTTCCCAGGTCCCCATAAAACATAATTTTCTACTTTCTAATTTTCGAAGCCTTAAAACTACACAAAACATACCTTATTTTAAGTATAGTCAATGTGCTATGGTATTATAATTAAATAAATAAAAATAGCCTTGTTCTTTCACCATCTTGAGGAATGATCCCTTGTAGGTGCTTTCTCTGCGATAATTTGATCTAGTTCCTCATCAATTGTGTTCTGTTTATAAATTTAACGTTCGTAAACCGAAAAGTTCGTAAACCAAGGGGTTCGTAAACCGAGGTATCACTGTAACAGTAAATTCTAAAGGGGGTGCAGTCGAAAATTCTAATCTGCAGATATGCAAATCAGTCGCCCCCCCCCCCCCATGACCTCCCCAAATTTGCGATTATAGCGGTTCTTACTTTTTGAGTGTGTCTGCAAGAAAATGTTTTCCAACTCTGTCGGGATGTTGAAGACCTTGAGTAGCTTAAAAGAAAAAAAAGTCTGCAACGTAAGCTGTTTAAACTTTTTTTTAATGGTTTGTGCGTAAAAAGGCGAGCTAGACATGAAAATGCATGCATTCATTCATTCATTCATTCATTTTTCAATCCACATATCCTCACGATCACGAAATCTAACAATAAAACACTGGTATAAAAAAGTTTTTTAACTCATTCACTGCCATTCACGAATTTATTCGGGAATTGAAAATATGACATAGAGCGGCATTGCCGAATTAGTTTGGGTTTCGTTTTGTTTCTTGCTTGGGTGTCGATAAAGCGCTGGCCAGACCTCTGGCAATGTTTTTTTTCCCTTCCACAAGGGGGCAGTATTTTCTGTTTTTTTCCATGTTTGCACTTTGTTCCAGCTTCAGCTGTATTTAAAGCTCTATATAAACCAATATGTATGTATTGCATTGTGTTTTGGACAGGTGCCCTTATTTCAAAATCAGATAACTCCAGACCCAAATAATTTAGGAATGAACTCCTTGTTCTGATGAAAAAAATAGAGTCTAAGGTTTCTTACGCTGCATTGAATGTTTATGTAGTCCAATAACTCAATATTCTGTGCGTCCTGGAATTCGAATGACAATGACAAAAACCCTGGCACTGGAGTGGACACATTTTTGCACAAGTCTGGCAGTGAATGAGTTAATACATCCTTTTTGTCATTTGAGCGAATGTGTGGATAAAACATTTTGAGAATAGCTCCCCACCCCTTCCGACAACAATCGTGCAACCAGATCAGGACCGAGAAACCTGAAGCTCATCATCTGAGTCTTCTGGGAAGATACTCTTGTGCCAAAAAGGGGGCTCAAGTTCACAAGTGTCTATCAAAAAAAAAAAGAATAAAAAGAATAGAACGCAACGCAAGCCACCTGCTGTCTGTGGATAAAGAAAACAAATCTAGTGGAGAAGATTCTGGACAAGCGTTGGTCCTCACAAAAGCAGAGGGGCGGCGTCAATAATAGATGAAGAGTCTTAACCGTGCTTATTGACTCATTGCTGTCTTGTTCTTTTCAGGGCCAACCTGCTGTGTTTTAGGTGAAAGTCAAAGTTGCTTGATGGACTCATTTATCTGCAGCTTCACCAAGCTCAAGATGATTTTCGGTATTGATCAAAATTTAGTCGCGTAGTGAGTTTGTGATTTATTCGGTCCATGAATCAGTCCTGCACTGACTCAGGTTGTCAATTAGTTGGTCTATGAATTAACAACTTTGTTTTGCCATTTAGTTTATCTGCAAGTCATAGTAAGCCAATAACAGGAAAGCTATCAAGCTCTCTTCTTTCATCTAGAACTGCTTCATGTCACAAAGAGGGTACAGCAAGTGCTGAAGAAACTGTCTTTGTGTTGTTATATTATTTGTTATTTAGTTTTTTTTTGTTATTTTAACTTCAAGATGGTGCCGCAAGAGTAGCTGCCTATCCAGCAGCTCGTGTATTTTGTTTTTCTACTGTACTTGTACTTCTTTTCTTTGCTCTTCCTTTCATGCTGCTGTGAAATGTCTCCACTCAGAGACGAATAAAGGTACAGTGATGCCTCGGTTTACGAACCCCTTGGCTTACGAACTTTTTGGGTCCTGAACGTTAAATTTATGAAAATGTTACCTTGGCATACAAACTTTTTCGTACTGCGGAGCTGCCTCAATGAGTGATGTGTCGTTCGCAAACGAGCCCGTTCTTCTACCAACAAAATGGCAGCCGACTGTTTTTGTCCTCTTTTCCCCGCCCCCAGTCGTCAGTTAAAGCCACATGATTGATCAAGAACGCAGCACTGAGGGGAGGTGGTTTAAACATTAGACAGGCAGACGACAGAGAGAGAGAGAGTGACAAAATGGATAGAAAACAGTAACATTTGGACTCGTTTCAACTTTGATAGTTCAAAGGCAGTGTAGACTGCAAGGTTAAAATATCCCATCAATCAGGCTCCACAAACACCCCACACAAGCCATCTGTACACTTGATGCAAAAAGCTATCAACCCAGCTAAACAGAACGCAATTGATGAGGAACTAGATGCAATTATCACAGAGAAAGCACCTACAAGGGATCATTCCTCAAGATGGTGAAAGAAGCCTATGTTCCTCATCGAGAGTTTAATGCTGAGGAAACCGGCCACTCCATTCCATCAAGCCATCAACAACCATCACAAAGGTTAATAAAACAACTTTATTATACCGTAGTTCATTTCTTTAATTATAATACCATAGCGGCGGCCCGGTAGTCGAGTGGTTAGCACACCGGCTTCACAGTGCAGAGGTCGCCGGTTCGCGTCCCGGTCCGGCCTCCCTGTGTGGAGTTTGCATGTTCTCCCCGGACCCGCGTGTGTTTTCTCCGGGTCCTCCGATTTCCTCCCACACTCCAAAAACATGCATGGCAGGCAGATTGACAACTCCAAATTGTCCCGAGTGTGTGAGTGTGAGAGTGACTGTTGTATGTCTTTGTGTGCCCTGCGATTGGCTGGCAACCAATTCAGGGTGTCCCCCGCCTCGAGCCCGAAGACAGCTGAGATAGGCTCCAGCACCCCCCGCGACCCTAATGAGGAATAAGCGGTATGGAAAATGAGATGAGATGAGATAATACCATAGCCCACAGGTGTCAAAGTCAAGGCCCGCGGGCCAAATCCGCCCCCCCCACATAATTTTTTTTGGCCCGTGAAAGCAAATCAAACTTGTTAAATTCCATGATGATTGCTAAAATCTGAGCCAAAATTTCATATTTTTGGATGTCAACCACAATAAAGGTCATTATTCTTGACTTCAGATTTGAAAACGATTTATTCATTAATTTGCTGCGTGCTCTATATGTAATATTTGAAGGGATTTAAACATTCTAATGGGTTCCCCAAATTCATAACGGCTCTCGAGAGGAAACCATAACTACAATGTGGCCCGCGGCAAAAAATGACTTTGACACGCCTGCCATAGCCCATTTATTATACATAAAATAAGCTATATTTTGTGTAGTTTTAAGGCTTAGAAAATTAGAAAGTAGAAAATTATGTTTTATGGGCACCTGGGAACGGAATATTCTCATTTTCATGGTTTTCTATGGGAAATCAATTTTTGGGACAAACACTTTTTGCCTTACACACTCTCACTGTCTGGGAACCAATTAAGTTCGTAAGCCAAGGTATCACTGTATATGGATCTGTAGTTACACGAGCTTGATATGGGGGCTCCTGTCCAAAATGCAATGCAATCCATACATATTGGTTTATATAGCACTTTAACAACAGCTGAAGCTGAAACAAAGAAAGAAATCACAACGGAACTGTTGGTTCTTCCTTGTATTGAAAACTACAAGGAAAAATAAACAACTCAGCAATGTTTTTTGCTTGCTTTTTTTCCATGAAGCAATATTGTTCCCATAAATATTGATCATTTATATTTATTACGATATCTTCCAATTGGCGACTTTTTACCATCTCAATTTTTACACTCGTATATTTGCAGTGTCAAATGTAGGTGAATGACGAGGAAGTTGCACCTGCCCCTTTGTTGGCTTTGTTTACCCCCCCTCCCAAAAAAAAAAGCTTTCTCTTACTACAGTGACACATTTCAGCCAATAAAAAGCACACAAAAGCCCGAAAACATTTACTGCACTTCCCTCCCTCCCTCGACCACCACCACAACCGTGACAGTTCCACTCCCGCAAATGTATAATGTGCTTGGATTAAGTCAAAACGGCATCATCTCATCAGCTTGCCTTTCTTTTCAAAAGCACACCTTCAACACGTTTGCACATGTACGCGTACAAAAGGAGAAGCAGCCGTATTGTACAAAGCTCACTTAAAAGAGTGAACGAGAAGTAAATTCAAGTGAATTAGACACAGGAAGGTGTTGAGCACTTTACTGACACGAACGACCGCCTTAGAGCAGAGGCACTTTGCTGGCAACATTTAGTACTTGTATGTCAATAGTTAACAGAAAATTGCATTCCGGTTTTAAAGCACACCTGCTAACACGAAGAAAAGACTTGCGCCCCTGCGGCCAAGCATATTTAGTCTATAGAACTATCAACTGATTCAAAGCAGAAAAGAACAAATCAATAGAAGTGAGTCAACAGTAAAGTAGGCACGTTATTAAGATGCAAACAATGTCTCGACAGCCATATTCTTTTCAATCTCCTCAAAGCAGCTTCTGAGTTACGGTATACAATTCCTGTGAGATTGAATCTGCGGGAATAAAGAAGGCATCTGTACTCTTCCAAGTCAGCTATGCCCTGTTTGGGAAAGGTTGGAATTTGAGATCCGAGGATAAACACCGGCTCCCGGGAGAGGGCGCTTTTACTCACGATGGAATGCCGTGGAGGGCAGAAATGAACCTCTTCGCAAGCCAAAAACACAACAACAAACAAAGACGAGGCAACGGAAGGAGAGTTATTTCTTCCCCTGCTGCTTCAAGCAGTAACTCAGACTCAGAAATGAGAAAGAAAATAAACTATTCAAGTGATGCGTTTATAAAACAGAATACTTCGTAGACCACCGCCTCGGCCAGAGCTGTCAAAATAATTTTTGTCATGGCCCACTTTAGACTTTCATCTTCTTGTAGACAACCAATCTGATTTTTTTTTTTTTTTTTCGAAAATCCAAGTTTACACACATCGTTTGCTTTTAAAGGACAACCGACACCATTATTTTTGTTTCCTGACATCAGAAAAACGTTTCATAGCATCTAAAATACCCAAAACATGCAGGCTGATATTTTTAGTCAAATGAAAAACACCAATAAAAATGACTTAGTGTCCCAAAACTACTTCAAAATGACCACAGAAAGTTTCAGTTTCAGAAGGTCCCGCCCCCTTGTTCGTGACGTCACGCCAGGACGTCTTTGCCTTGCTCTAGAATCAAAACAATGGCTTCAGATTCGGAGAAGATGCTTTCTTGTTACTCATCCAGTTATGAATATGATTCAAATTGTTCTCAAGAGGAAAGCATAAATGTTTGCAATCGATTAAAGAAGTCCTTCCGTATCATTTTGAGGCGTCTGGACTCCAATGTAGCGCCCAGAAAATGCACAAGATGGCGCCTAAGCTCCGTTGGAAATGGGCTGATTTGTCTGCTGGGAATTTGTGTCAACTAGTATCAAATAGTAGTCTTGGTGCAGCACACAACGATTCACCATCGCGTTATTTATGTGTTTTACTTCTAATTTCGCCATCAACACGGATCAACACAAAGTATTCAGACCAAACAACGTCCCTCAAAATGCATTGTGTGTCGCTTTCTCGGTCAGGGGCGTTCCCTCCGTGACGTCCCTTCAGGCATCGTCATCACCTCGAAAACAAGACTTCCTGAATATTCAGAGTCATAAAACGCAAAATATAGCTAAGCCGTGGAATCTTTGCAAAATACGCTCAGTAGAAGTCATTTGAAGTGATTTGACAAATTATGAACGCAACTTGTCCAGTGGCGTCGGTTGTCCTTTAAATGTTAAGACGAACCCTGACAGCTCCGACAGCTTTCCTTTTGTGTAATAAATCTGATATCATTTATTGTGATGTTGATTCACTTATTGCAAAAAAAAATCAAATAAACAAATAAATGAATAAATAAACAAACATGAATAATTTTAAATACCGGTTGATATAAAAATAAATACGTCAATCGAAAAATAAACTGACAATACTGAGTTGCAAATAAATTATTTTTATAAACCATTCAGCACTGAGAATTAACCACTACAGACACATAAAACAGGCGCCGTTTAAGGCAGCGGTGGACTTAAATAGAAAATCGCTCTTCAAAGAAGAGCTTTTTGACTGCCTGTCAAACAACTGCTCTTTCATAGCTCATGAAAGGGAAACAAAACACTTTGCAAATGTTCTTCACATGAGAAGAAAAGGCAAAATGTAATCTTGGGTACAGAGCGGAGTACAGACGACTGTTGTGTTACTGGCAGTGGTAGCAACGTTGAATGATGCCCCATAACGCTACTTTAAAGAGAAACTTGCATCATTAATCTTCCCCTTCTTCCTTCATAGCCGTGACAAGTGAGACAAGCAAATCCATGTTCGTGTCTGTTAACGTGCACACAATAAATAGGACAGCCGAGTAGTGGATTAGTCCCTGAAGAACATAATGGATCTTCTTTAAAGGGATGCTTTTTTTTCCTGTCATCCTTCAACTAGCTCAAATGAACCAATTATGATTTTTATTTTATTTTTTTGTGTGAAACAGTACGCCAATTACAAGAAGACGTCAGATTTCTCCCCATCCGTAGTCAATCACACGAAAAGGATGGGGCTTATTGTTTGACGGAAGAGGCCTCAAAAAGGAAATTGAAGCTGAAACCGTAGCTGAGCTAAACCGATGGTAAGAAATAGCAACACATTTCAAATCTCGGGACAATTTTGAGAGTTTCATTAATCATGATTGTTTGCAGAATTTGGGAAGAAACTAGAGTACCTGAAGAAAACCCACACAGGAGAACAACTCCAAACATGGAGCTGTCAGGGTTCGCATGGTGGTGATGGTGGTTGTGGATCGCAAAAAAAGCAGTCAGGAGGGAGCAGGAGGTTGTATTTGACAAATTATATTAAAATAAAGTCAACAGGAACAAAATCTAAAACATCAAAGTCAATCCGAACAGAAAAGTACAAAGTATCAAAGAAAACCATGAGTAAAAATCTGCCAAGATGAAACAAACCTGACAGGGTGCAGCAAACAAATACAATGCAATGACCCGACACGGAATGGTCGTGCCAGGAGTCTTTTTAACTGCCACTGATTGGAACGACCAACACCTGTGCGGCGGCAGGCAGGGCAGACAGCGCTATCCGTTGGTCGCCAACCAGAACGTGACAGTCTGCCACTAATCGGAACGACCAGCACCTGTGCAGGTGCAGGCGGGGCAGACAGCACCAACCATTGGTCGCCAACCAGATCGTGACAGGAGCTGGAATCGAACCCGGTACGTAAGGACTCTTTCATCGACACGTTGGACCACCGGGTCAAAAATGGTCTTTGCACATTTATTTATTTAGTTATTTCTGCATAAGCTTTCAGTCGTACAGGAGTGGTCCATCGATGAAAAGGTTTCTTCAGCCGTCATCTGTACTTCTTTGAAGGTGTTGGACATTTCGCTTCTTATCCAAGATGGTACATATGCACCTAAAAGCTAGCAACCACTGATTTGACCACAATGAGGTTAAAATGTTGTCGAAAGAAAGTAGATGGTTTGAAAGTGGAGTAAAAGAAGCTATTTTCATAAAACAGCAAAATCCTTCACTAATTCGCCATGTTGAGGTGAGGTTCAATTTGGATCGTTCGTACAACAGACTTCTTAGGCAACATGGGCTTAGTTATGCTGATGAGGTGATACCAGAGCAAATGGGGCAATCAGGCCAGTCGTAGACCTCATACTCAGGCAGGACAATAGAAGTAATCAGTCAGGACAATAGAAGTAATCAATGTTAGCCGCAGGGAGTAGTCCTCTGCCCCCCCCAACCTGAACGCAGGGACCAATCATAGCAGAGTCCGGCACCGCCATGACTGGACAGTAGGGTTATATATAGGGCCGAAACTACAAGCAAAAACTTTAGTTCGCTGACGAACCATCTTGGATAAGAAGCGAAACATCCGACACCTTCAAGGAAGTACAGATGAAGAAACATGTTCATCAATATTTATTTTGGACCATAATCCTATTCTTGTCTCCGTTTACGGGATCTGAACCGATCCCGATAATCATAATATTGCACAGTAGATGACATCATCCGCAAGGGGGGAATCTTGCACTTGTCAATGTTATATACACACCGCAGTCAGTCTGGTTTCACTTCTGCATTGTCAAGCATTGCACCTTCGACCGCCCTGATTTTAATGCAAATAAGGGATGCCGCTAAGATTAGCCACAAAGGCCCAAATGCCGAGCAAGGCGACACTAGTTGGCCCTAAAACTTTTGGAATGTCAAAAAAGGTGAAAATATCAACACACAAGGTGGCTAATTAAATGCGCAGTGGAGAAATTTTGCAAACTGCTCTTCATTCTCCTCAGTGAAGTTATTTCATATCGAAAACAAAAAGACTCCCCGGCCTATGGTAAAGCTAGTTCTTCCGACTATATAAAGTCGGTATTTTGAACACAATTACATTGAATATCTCTCGTCATATAAATATAAAAGGAACTTTATTAGATTTCGCCACGGAGCACTCACCGTACCTTTCCTTTCTTCAACCACAAGGCACAAATATATTCATTTCTATTCTGGGATATACACACACTCACATACACACAAAAAAAAAATCTCATTTTGTGGGCACAAGATGTGCCTGTGTGGGATGACAGAATCAGCTCCATGTGTGTCTTTTTAAAAGTACATCATCCAAATGTGGAAAATATAATACATGTGGAGAATATTCAACGTGTTACACCCCAAGATGGAGGACACTGATTTGCTGCGGCGACCCCTTCACGGGAAAAGCCGAAAGGAAAAGAAGAAGGAGATTCAACGTGTTACATTCATGGTCATTGTTTCAAGTTATTATTGACTGTAATTTAAAATATTTTAGTTCGTTTGGAGTCTATGCAGAAGTAAAGTGAAAACACCTTCTTGATATTTGATTTAAAGGACAACGGACATCACTTTTTTGTTTCTTAACTGACATAAAAAAAAAAAAAACGTTTTGTAGCATCTAAAATACCCAAAACACGCAGTATGATATTTTTATTCAAATGCAAAACACCAATAACAATGACTTAAAGTGTCCAAAATCTGCAAAAAATTGAGCATTTTCAGAAATTGATAATTGAAATTGATAGTTAAAAGGCAGAGTGTAGACTACAAGGTTAAAATATCCCATCAATCAGGCTCCACAAACAACCCGCACAAGCCATCTGTACACTTGATGCAAAAAGCTATCAACCCAGCTAAACAGAACACAATTGATGAGGAACTAGATAAAACTATCACAGAGAAAGCACCAATAAGGGATCATTCCTCAAGATGGTGAAAGAAGAAGGTTACGTTCCTCATCAAGTGTTTAATGTTGATGAAACCGGCCACTCCATTCCATCAAGCCATCAACGACCATCACAAAGGTAAATAAAACAACTTTATTATATAGTATAGTTTATTTCTTTATTTATAATACCATAGCATATTTCTTATACATAAAATAAGGTATATTTTGTGCAGTTTTAAGGCTTAGAAAATTTGAAAAATAAGTCGAAAATTATGTTTTATGGGGACCTGGGAACGGATTATTCTCATGTTAATGGTTTCCAATGGGAAATTAATTTTGGGATATAAACTTTTCAACTTACACACTCTGTCTGGGAAACAATTAAGTTCGTAAGTGAAGGTATCACTGTATATTGAAAAAGAGGTAGCATACAGGTCAATTGTATTTTTGTCAGTGAACAGGTGTGGCCGCCAAGTAGCTCCACCTCTGATGTCCACCTGTCAATAAAAAAAATGAAACTAGTATTAAACTGTATATCTTCTTGGATCCCTCAAAGCTTTACTTTTCCGCTAGCGCTTAACTTTTAACTTCAGAACTGCAATGCTTGTGAACATTTGCGCCAAATATGATTTCAAGTGTTGTCATCTTCATTTTTTTTTATCAATCCAACAGCAGCGAAATAATTTTCAGCTTTCAGCCAAATGATAAAACGGAATATTCTCTCTTACAGAACGACTGAGTGATGTTACATCAAAGCAAGTTTTTTTTTTTCTTTTTCGCCCATTGCTCGCGGAGGGACATGGGAAGCAGATTGCAGTGATCCTAACTCTTATCCAAACACAGTTACCAACAACAAGCACACACTAATGAACATGATGCTTCAGCCTCAGGCAGCATAAAAAAAAGAACTATGAAAAAGCCAGGCAACAATAAAATACATTTTTGAGTGTGGTGATTAGTCATGAGAAAATAAAATGGGATAAAATATAGTTTCATACGGTGGAAATATACAATTGTGACTATCGATCTATCTAGCTAGCTAGCTGCCAATCGATGTAGCTATCTAGCTGGCTAGCTCGCGATCCAACCATCTACCCATCTATCTATACTACCTACTAGCTACTATCTAGCTAGCTATCTAGCTGGCTCTATTGATCTCTCTATCTAGCTAGATATCTAGCTAGCTAGCTAGCTATCTAGCTGGCCAGCTAGCTATTGATCTCTCTATCTAGCTAGATATCTAGCTAGCTACCTATCTAGCTAGCTATCTAGCTGGCCAGCTAGCTATTGATCTCTCTATCTAGCTAGATATCTAGCTAGCTACCTACCTATCTATTTATTAAATTTATTTGTGTATTAATGTGTCTATTTATTTATTTGTTGTTTTTTATTTATTTGTTTAATTATTCTTCATTCATTTAGTTATTTATTTCTGCTCCGCTCGCATTTCTGTATGAATGTCCTGTGACTGACTGGCTCTCTTTCTCGTTGCTATTTGCGCAGTGATTGGCTTAAAGGGTGGAGTTATTACAGCAGCACTGACTGTTTACTGTTCCCAACCTGATTTGCAGCGGAAGCCAGAGACATTTTCATCTTGCCGGGCGATTTAAACATTTGTGGACATAATTTTTTATGGACATCAAATGTTTATTTTTTTTTCCTTCGGTCATGTCGTCAGCATTGCCATCACCGCTTTACATTGTTGGTTGTAATTGGATGAGAAAACAAGAAAATAGGAGCCATATAAAAGTCACGTATGGCAAGCGAGTTAGTTGTTGGCGAAAAGGTTGTAAAATGTCATGAGCTGCAGCGTGTTCTAGCAATAACAAGAATGGTAGCATGGCAAAGAGATGCATGAATAATGTATTTGCACGCGCACACGTATACAGCCACGGGCAGACATTAACAGCCCAAAAAAAAACACACACACAAACCAAATCACATCAAATAAATGCTTGATTATAGTGTATGAAATGTTTCTGATCAGTCAGCTGAAAAACTAATTTCATTTTCTCATTAGAGTTCTTGCCCGGGGGCTCCTTCTCATGTCAATGTTTATTACTTGCAAAAAGAGAACATTAAAATCATCTGCCGCACTCGGAGCTGAGAGAGACTATTTGCAATGGAGGAGGAAAAAAATGGGGAGGAATTGGGCAGTCATTGAAAGAATTCATCTCTCTCTCTTACACCCTCTCTATTTTTTGTCTTTTTTTAAAAGAGGCAGTGGGTTTATAGCTGCTGTGACCTTTCCCTCTCTGGAGATTTGCTACTCTGCACTCATCCATCATCTTTATAATTCACTGTGGAGTCACTTGGTAGATTGTTTGCGCCAGGTGACCGACACCATTAATGTTTAGCATTTTGTTCTATATATTGGCTTCCCGAGGGATGAAAACAAACATATAATTATGTATTTTTCTGCATTAAGAATCAGACAGTAAAAGAAACTTCAGCTGGATCGCATCAAGGTTTTATTTACTGAATTGGATTGGATTGGATTTGCCTTTATTAGTCTCACAGTGGAGAAATTTACATTTCACAGCAGCAAAGTGATTGCAAGTAGCAAGGAGTTTTTTGGCTACAAACACATTTGTGCTTTAACAAAAGCTGAAGCTGTAACAAAGCGTTTAACATGGACAACTATCATATACAGTCCATAAAAACTAAAGCAGTCACAAAGATAGTAGAAAGCACCAGGCAGTAAAACTAAGATCAAGTTTTAATCATGCTGAGTCAAATGCCAAAGAGTACTAGTAGTTTTTGAGGCGACTTTTAAAGATTGGCAGCGAGGGGGGCTTGGGAGGTCATTCCAGAATTGTTGAAACTTACTTTTATTTTTTTTGCCATTGTGACTTAAAGGACAACGACATCATTTTTATGTTTCCTAACTGACATCACAAAAACTTTTATAGCATCTAAAATACCCAAAACACACAGGCTGATATTTTTAGTCAAATGCAAAACACCAATAAAAATGAGTTAAAGTGTCTCAAAATTACTTCAAAATGACCTCGGAGATGGAGAGTTTCAGAAGGTCCCGCCCCCTTGTTCGTGACGTCACGCCAGGACGTCTTTCCTTGCTATAGAATCAAAACAATGGCTTCAGATTCGGAGAAGATGCTTTCTTGTTTCTCATCCAGTTATGAATATGATTCAAATAGTTCTGAAGAGGAAAGAATAAATGTTTGCAATCGATTAAAGAAGTCCTTCCGTATCATTTTGAGGCGTCTCGACTCCAATGACCAGAAAATGCACAAAATGGCGCCCAAGCTCCGTTGGAAATGGGCTGATTTGTCTGCTGGGAATTTGTGTCAGCTAGTATCAAATAGTAGTCTTGGTGCAACACACAACGATTCACCATTGCATTATGTTTTTTCCATCTACTTTCGCCATCAACACGGATCAACACGATGTTTTCAGACCAAACAAATACCCAAAATGCATTGTGTGTCGCTTTCTCGGTCAGGGGGCGTTCCTGACGTGACGTCATCAACTCGAAAACAAGACTTCCTGAATATTCAGCGTGAGTCTTAAAACGTAAAATATGGCTATATGCGGTGGAATCTTTGTAAAATACGCTCAGTAGAAGTCATTTGAAGTGATTTTACAAATTATGGACACAACTTGTCCGGTGCCGTCGGTTATCCTTTAAGCAATTGCAGACGCTGCGCGAAGCGAGATACATTCCGAACGGTCGTTCGTAAGGTGAATTCGTTTGTAAGTTGCTTCAGTGCTGTATTTTTTTACAGAATGTATGTTTAAGGCTTACATAAGTATGTTTTAGGCTTGTATAAGTAACATGTATTGGTTTGTACTCTATAAAGTAATGCCATCCTGGAATTGTTGAACTGGAGAGAATACTACATATGTTACAACAAAAATCTTTGTCTGTACCGTTGTTCATAACTCGAATACTACCCTGTAGAAGACTGTATTCAAATTTGTAATATAATTTTCAAGAGGAAATCTGATAAATAAAAATCTCACCTTGATTCTACCAGATGACGATAATACGTCCATGTAAACAAGCAGCTGTGAGTGAAGCGTAAGCTCGCAAAACCCCAAAACAAGCGTAAGGGATCACGACCCCGGTGCCAGCTTTGACTGACAGAAATCTACTTAAGTTTAATCACGCTGGAAGAAATGTAAAAAGACATCTCTGATTTACGTCAGGTTTAACTGCCCATTTGAAGTCATATGAAGTATTTTTCAAAGCCATGTCACTAAAACATGCGGACTGACCTTTCCTCCGAGACCCCGTTTCCATTTATTTTCCAACACGCTTCCCTTTGAGAGAGCTTCTGCTTTCGTCATTGTAGGAAAGGTCAAAGAGAATTGTCAATCCGAATGACTCTCCAAGTACTGCTAATGTCATGAAATCAGTATAAAGTAAGATCAGAGGCTTTATTTGTGATTTTGCTCCTTGATAATATACAGTATCATCTTGATAAAGCCTGTTTCTCCAAACCGCAAATGCGCAAATCATTCAAATAACGTGCTTATGTAATTTTGTATCAAATTGAAGTTACAGAAAGTACAAAACGGAAAGGAAGAGGACAGGAAATGAAGAAGTAGAAAAACAAAATACAGGATGTGCTTGAAGTGAAAAAACAACAACAAAATAACAAATAACGTGACACAACACAAAAGACACAGACAGTCATTCAATCTTAAGCACTTTCTGCACCCTCTTTGTAGAATGAATCAGTACTAGATGAAAGAGTAGAGGATCAAAGTGTCTTTTTCACCAGTGGATCATAGACGTCATGGTGACATATGCATGTCTGCTACAAGCTAAATTTGAAAGCAAACACGAAGCTGTAGCATCAATTGACGAAAACAGATTATCTCACATCTCTTGTTCCATGTCAATCCGCTTCAATTCCAAGCAGCGACAGCTCCAAAGCCGCATGCGCTGAAGCCCCTTTCATTCGGCGCCATCTTGGACTTCCTGCTACATTACAGTATATGTACTACAGTGATACCTCAGTTTACGAACCCCTTGGCTTACGAACCTTTCAGTTTACGAACATTACATTTATGAAAATGTTACCTTGGCATAGGAACGTTACCTTGGCATACAAACTTTTTTCATACATGGGGCTGCCTCAATGAGTGATGTGTCGTTCGCGAACAAGCCCGTTCAAAATGGCAGCCGACTGTTTTTGTCCACTATTCCCCGCCCCCAGTCTTCAGTTAAAGCCACGTGATTGGTCAAGAACGCAGCAGTGAGTTTAAACATTAAAGAGACAGGCAGGCGACAGTGAGAGAGTTTCAACTTTAATAGACACTTTAACAGAGTGTAGACTGCAAGGTTAAAATATCCCATCAATCAGGCTCCACAAACAATTGGAAAAAAAGAGCCATCTGTACACTTGATGCAAAATGCTATCAACCCAGCTAAACAGAACACAATTGATGAGGAACAAGGTAAAATTATCGCATAGAAATCACCTCCAAGGGATCATTCATCAAGATGGTGAAAGAAGGAGGTTACGTTCCTCATCGTTTAATGCTGATGAAACCGGCCACTCCATTCCGTCAAGCCATCAACGACCATCACAAAGGTAAATAAGACGACTTCATTATACAGTACCGTTTATTTGTTTAATTATAATACCATAGCACATTATTATACATAAAATAAGGTATATTTTGTGTCAACCTGGGAACGGATTATTCTCATTTTAATGGTTTACTATGGGAAATTATTTTTTGGGATACACACTTTTCACCTTACACACTCTGTCTGGGAACAAATTAAGTTCGTAAGCCAAGGTATCACTGTATGGTGCAACACACCATTATCTACAAGGAAAATGGCTCTATTTTCTTCCAGAAAAACATTATGCAGTTCATTGATATTATGGCTCCATTCGAGGGAAAATCAAATCCGAAAGTAATCTACAGGGACAAAATGGCTTTCCCGTATGAAGGGTCTGAAATGAAAATCTGTTTGACGATGTTGCCCCCCCCCCACCCGAAATTTACAATAAAACTTCACGGCTGAGAAACCCATTGTGAAAATAAAGGAGATTGAAAAGGGGAAGGCGGAAAAAAAATGCAGGTCAAGGAGAAGATGCACTGAACTCGCTTTGCGTATCTGCTCGACTGTTCAGAACTTCTGCATTTCCACCCTTTTGCCCTCCAGTGTGCAGTCCTGATCTTATGATCTTCTTATGCTCGTGGTTAGACCTCCCGGTACTCTCCCATGCCACCCACCATATGCAGGAAAAACATGTCAACTAACTTAACGTTATTTTATTTGTTTTGGACATACAGTGATACCTTGGCTTACGAACTTAATTGGTTCCCAGACAGTGTCTAAGGTGAAAAGTGTGTATCCCAAAAATTAATTTCCCATAGGAAACCATTAAAATGAGAATAATACGTTCCCAGGTCCCCATAAACCATTATTTTCTACTTTCTAATATACCTTATTTTATGTATAATAAATGTGCTATGGTATTATAATTAAATAAATAAATTGTACTATATGATAAAGTCGCTCTATTTACCTTTGTGATGTCATTAACGGCTTGATGGAATGGAGTGGCCGGTTTCAGCAGCATTAAACACTTGATGAGGAACGATCCCTTGTAGGTCTTTCTCTGCGATAATTTTACCTAGTTCCTCATCAATTGTGTTCTGTTTAGCTAGGTTGATAGCTTTTTGCATCAAGTGTACAGATGGCCTGTGCGGGTTGTTTGTGGAGCCGAATTGATGGGATATTTTAACCTTGCAATCTACACTCTGCCTTTGAACGATCAAAGTTAAAACCCTCTCACTGTTGTCTGCCTGTCTCTTTAATGTTTAAACCACCTCATCTCACTGCTGCGTTCTTGACCAATCATGTGGATTTAACCAACGACTGGGGGCGGGGAATAGAGGACCAAAACAAGCCGGCTGCCATTTTCTTTTAGGAGAACGGGCTAGTTTGCGAACGACACATCACTCATTGTGGCAGCTCCGTGTGTATCCCGAAAAATAGTTCGTATGCCAAGGTAAAATGTTCATAAATTTAACGTTCGTAAACCGAAAAGTTCGTAAGCCAAGGGGTTCGTAAACCGAGGTATCACTGTACTCCATCCATCATTAATAAACCCCAAAGAGGAGAAGGAGTAGATGTGAATTTCAATTCATCGACAAAGACAGCTAAGCTCGTTTGCACAGCGGGAATCTGAGATTTGGGACATTGTGTAGTGACCCCTCCCTACCCTGTCGCACACCCACTGATGCCCGTGAGCAGCTATTATGATGGTAGGTTGGGGGTGTTATTATTCGTGGCTTGTCAAAAAAATGGTGATGGATGACATTCCTTCTGACTAGGAACACCACATTAGCACATTGGAAAGCCCAACGATGAATAGGGTGAGCCGCCCACCCCTAAAAAATGGCGGACGACTTATTAACTCATTCACTGCCAGATGATGTGCACAAATATGTCCACTCCGGTGCCAGGGTTTTTGGCACTGTCACTCGAATTCCAGGACCCACAGAATATTGAGTTTTAGGACTACCTAAACAATCAATGCAGTGTAAGAAACCTTAGACTCCCTTCAATTAAATAAAATAATAATAATTGCTAAATTATATGCATCTGGAGTTATATGAGCTTGAAATAAAGACGACATTCGAAAATACAATGCAATATATAATGTATTTTTTCTCTCAAACTCCTAAAACCCACCTATTTAAAATTGCATTTGCTGTGTAGCTCTATCTCTTGTTTCTATTTGTAATTGTAAAATGTCCTTGAGAGCTTTGAAAGGCGCTTGAAATAAAATGTATTATTATTATTATTATTATTATTATTATTATTATTATTGGTACGTATTATTATTATTATTATGTTATCAATGTATAGTATGAAATAAGACATTGAGAATGTCTTTCACTCTTTGTTTTCCTACATACCAAAATGTCTTGCCCAAATATAATTATTGCTACACGCTTGCAATTTTTTTATGTTCCATTGTTTAAAAAAAAAAAACAATTACCTTTTAATGTCAATAAACACAGTCCTTAGTTCAGAAAGTTAACGCGGCGGTAAAGTCATATTTATAATAAAAAAAAATAATATGAAAAAAACCTCTGTGCCGTAAACATAAAACCGTCTCATGAAAAACAATAAGTAGGGTGATTGCGTTCACATATTCCAATGCCACTGTGCAGAAGTCGTTTATCACCTTGAAATGTCATACAGTATGTGGGGGAGGGGTGAATTAGCACAACTTGAGACCCCCTTGATAATTTGTGACTGCTTTGCAAAAATAGATAACCAGTTTTACGACTGTTTTCCAAAGTGAAACCTGACCTTATAACAAAAGGTGCATACCGAATTGTCATCCTTGGTGTACTATTCCAGCCTTATCTTCAAGTGGCTAACTGTGAGAAAGAATTCATATGATGGATCAAATTTACGACACGGCGACGATTCCTCTGATTGAAGTGACCACTTTACATCCTTACTCAAAAGTGACTCAGCCAATTCGTTTCGGCTTTAGGACTTGAAAGTGCTGTCAAAAAGCCACATTGCAAAAACATACAAAAGGATATGTGGACTTCCAGGACAGGAAGGTCACTAGGTGCATTGGACCCCCTTCGATCCCCTTTGGCTGGCCCCCTGGCCCTGAACAAAGAGAGGATTCAAACAATGAATCACTCTGAGAGCTGAATGGATATAAGGGGCAAGCACTATAACCCAACCCCCCTCTTCAGATCTCTTCATGCTTATGAAAGAAAAAAATACTTATTACCAATGAGGAACTAATGAATATGGCCTGGGCAGTAAAATCATTACCAAACACACACACACACACACACACACACACACACACACACACACACACACACACACACACACACACACATAGATTCCTGTTTCAATGGTTTTGTGAGGTCCGGTTAACTCTAGATATGGAGTGAGGACCACTGTTGCTGCTAAATTTAGAGAAGAACTAGTGTTACATTTGAACACTAAATGCCACCACATTTCCCACTTCAACTTCTTTAAAAACAAAGAAATAAAAAGTGGACTTGAAACTGAAATAACAGCAGGAGAGAGGACTCTGAAAGGGTACATTCAAAGTCCTCACCCCTGTAGTGAATTTGGTTAAAATGTCGTTTTACTTTTTGTGGTATGAACGCTTTCCTCTCATTAACCACACACACATAAACACACACAGTGAGTAAAAAGTGTGTGTATCCAAGTGAAATGAAAATACACACCAACTAATCATTTTGGGTGAATTTGTGAGGACCTTTCTGAAACGTTAACAGATGCATATATTTAGACCCTCTAGAAGCCTTTAGAATGAAAAACTTGTGAGGACCGGCCAAAAGGTCCCCACTTGTCAAAAATGTCCTCACTACGTATGGTATAAAATATTAGTGGTCCTCACAAGACTCGTCATACAAACACACACACACACACACACACACACACACACACACACACACACACACACACACACACACACACACACATTCCTGTTTCAAGGGTTTTGTGAGGTCCGGATAACTCCAGATAAGAAGTGACGACCACCGTTGCTAATAAGTTTAGAGACGAACCAGTGTTAGATTTGAACACTAAATGTCACCCCATTTCCCACTTCAACTTCTTTAAAAACAAAGCAATAAAAAGTGGACTTTAAACTGAAATAACAGCAGGAGTGAGGTTTCTGAATGGGTACATTCTAAGTCCCCGCCCCGGAAGTTAATTTGGTTAAAATATCGTTTGACTTTTTGTAGTATGAACTTTTTCCTGTCATTTAACCACACACACATAAACACACACAGTGAGTAAAACGTGTGTGTATCCAAGTGAAATGAAAATACACACCAAAAAAATCATTTTGGGTGAAATGTGAGGACCTCTCTGAAACTTAAACAGATGCATATATATAGACCATCTAGATGCCTTTAGAATGAAAAACTTGTGAGGACCGGCCAAAAGGTCCTCACTTGTCAAAAATGTCCTCACTACGTACGGTATAAAATGTTAGTGGTCCTCAAAAGACTAGTCATATACACACACACAAACACACACACACACGACATTTGGAAGAGGTTTGGCAGACAAATGCACACGAATGTAGCATGGCAAGAGTCTGTCATGTGTCGTCAACTGTACATTGTCCAGGTTTCCCAGTGCAGCTGTTCACTCCGAGGCTCAAAACAATCGTTCACGTGCATCTGGAGCTCGTGATTTGTTCCGCAAGCCTGCTCATCAACCAATGCCTGCATTGTATTTGTGAGCACTCACCGGATTGACAAACGTCCACCTCTGAGTAGATGACTAAGGGTAAAAACTTAGCGTGGCTAATTTAGCAACTGTGACACCTTATGTAGTTATGTAGCCACTTTTATTTTTTAAAAAGTGACTGTCAAAGAAATAAAATAAAATATGTATTTTTATAGTAAAAAAAATTTGCGTATATATATATATATATATATATATATATATATATATATATATATATATATATATATATATATATATATATATATATATATATATATATATGACGGGCGGGCGGCCGGGCAGACAGACAGACAGATAGATAGACAGATAGACAGATAGATAGATAGATAGATAGATAGATAGATAGATAGATAGATAGATAGATAGATAGATAGATAGATAGATAGATAGATAGATAGATAGATAGGTAGGTAGGGATAGATAGATAGATAGATAGATAGATAGATAGATAGATAGATAGATAGATAGATAGATAGATAGATAGATAGATAGATAGATAGATAGATAGATAGATAGATAGATAGATAGATAGATAGATAGATAGATAGATAGAGATTTTTCCCCCCGTGATCCAATTTACAAAAGGAATCTTATGATCGGATTGGATTGAATTGGATTTACCTTTATTCGTCTTATAGTGTCGAAATTTACATTTCAAAGCAGCAAATTTATGAAAGGAAGATGAAAGGAATGAAAGAAGTAGAAAAACAAAATACAGGAGCTGCTGGAAAGGCAGCCGCTCTCGCGGCGCCATCTTGAAGTCAAAAGAACAAAAAAACTAAATAACAAATGACAACACTAAGACACAGAGAATCATTCATTCTTAAGCACTCTTATGTTATATTCGAATTCATATATTTCAATGCAATACATTGGTGGCATGATGATTATTTTAATATGGTGCATTCAAATGTGTGCACATCTAACGGCATAATAATGTATTTGAATCAGAGCACACAAAGCCCGAAGCCTGATTGCCACTGCGTTACCATAAATTAAATTTAATATGTTCTTTTTTGAATTCAAATCCATTCATTAAACATTTATGGGATTTCAATTTTCTTTAATTGCATTGCAAATGACAATAACCGTTATTTTAAGTTACATAGGGAGGTTTAATTTTATAATATATATATATATTATATATTTAATATATTTATAGTTTTAGTAGTACAGTAGTCATTTTAAATAATTACAATACACCTTGCCCACTGACAGCTGGGATAACTCCCCCAGACAAGACAGACAGACACTTTGTATAATCACCTAAAGGATCTACAGTACTGTTCAAAAGTTCGGAGTCACTGAATAATATCCCATTTTTCAAATAAATTCTCTTGTTTAGTAAACGCATTATCAATATTGTTTCAGACTATTTCTAATTACAGTGATACCTCGGTTTATGAACCCCTTGGCTTACAAACGTTAAATTTATGACAATTTCACCTTGGCATACCAACTATTTGTCGGGATACACACAGAGCTGCCACAATGTGCGATGTGTCGTTCGCGAACGAGCCCGTTCTCCTAACAAGAAAATGGCAGCCGGCTTGTTTTGGTCCTCTATTGCCCGCCCCCAGTCTTTGGTTAAAGCCACGTGATTGGTCAAGAACGCAGCAGTGAGGGGAGGTGGTTTAAACATTAAAGAAACAGGCAGACGACAGAGAGTAACGAGATGGATAGAAAACAGTGACATTTGGACTCGTTTCAACTTTGATAGTTCCAAGGCACAGTGTAGACTGCAAGGTTAAAATTCCCATCAACCAGGCTCCACAAACAACCCGCACAGGCCATCTGTACACTTGATGCAAAAAGCTATCAACCCAGCTAAACAGAACATAATTGATAAGGAACTAGATAAAATTATCACAGAGAAAGCAACTACAATGGATCATTACTCAAGATGGTGAGAGAAGGTTACGTTCCTCATCAAGTGTTGCATGCTGATGAAACCGGCCACTCCATTCCATCAAGCCATCAACGGCCATCACAAAGTTAACTAAAATGACTTTATTATCAAGTACAGTTTATTTATTTAATTATTTAATTATTAGTTCTAAGGCTTAGAAAATTAGAAAGTAGAAAATTATAGTTTACGGGGACCTGGGAACGGATTATGTTCATTTTAATGGTTTCCTATGGGAAATTCATTTTTGGGATAAACACTTTTTGCCTTCCACACTGTCTGGGAACCAATTAAGTTCCTAAACCAATGCATCACTGTAGTTAACAATTAATTAATAAATTATTTAATGCCACCTACATTGAACAGAAAATGTATTTTCTTATAAAAAAAAAAATAATTCAATTTCTGTAACGCCCACCTTTTGGATGCATACCTAGCATACATACTCTTTTTTTTTTTAAATGCAAGTTTTAAATTAAGTGTTTCTTTCCGTACAGGATGGATTGTTCTCTTTATTTTTTCCTCTCCTCTCTTTATTGGATCCATTAAAAAAATCAGCGTGCACTTTGAACACAATTGAATCATCACCTTGCGCACTTTTGAAATCCTTTAAGCATCCCTCCTCCAGCGCAACAGTAAATGTTTATAGAGCATACAGAGTAAATGAGTCATTATTGCTCATCTCTAACCTTTTCCTCCCCCCACTACCTTTTGTTTGGCAACAGCTGTTATCATGAATCCCCCCCCCCCCCCTCTTTTCTTCTTCTTATTCTTCGTTCTTTTTTTTTTTCCTCGGTCAGCTGCGATTGCTGGGGGGCAAAACAGGAGCAGATGGTGTTTTGCTATGCATGAATGGAGCGTTGGAGGAGTTTGTCTTGAATAGGGGCAACTTTTCAATGGTGTCTCCGCGCCACCTGCCTCTTGTGGCACGACACGGAGGAAAAATAAAAACGCTCGCCGGGCACCGTCCGTACGTACGCATCGATTATCACGGCGAGTGGTGGCGTAATGGCAAGTATGCCAGTCTTTGACGTAATTGGTGGTGACAGAGAGCGCTTTTTCTGTAATCTATCGCCGCCGCCACCGCCCTTAATCAGTTGAGTTGCCATGGAAACACGTGGGCCAAGTTAATAGCTTTTATGATTACCAGTCCGAGTGAGGCGGCATTAAAAGGGAAAGGATGATAAAGTACAGATGGAAACGGAGGTTGTGCGCTTGCGATGTGCATGACTGCGAGATTTGCAGATATATGGCCAAGATGGGCGATGGTGATGTTTCTTGAATAATTCATGTGGATGCATCTTCACGTTGAAGAAATAAAAGGAATTTGTGATCTTTAACACAACAAAATCTATTATTCAGTTGGAACAAAATACAGTAAAGTCTCGTTATATCAATATTCACGAGAGTCCGAAAAAATATCGATATAACCGGGACTATCGATGTATCCGACCCTGCGCGCATGTAATTTTCTCCTTGCGTTCATAGAAATAGTATCGTAATAAGCAGTACTATCACTATAACCGATATCGATATAACGAGACTTTACTGTACATCGCAGTCCTACTGTGTGCATGGGTGTGGTTTTTCTCTCTTTTTGCATGTTAGACAGGGGCGTGTGCGCCGTTGTGGGAGTAAACACAGCCGACTCGCTTCCCGGCCAAATTCCCTTACAATTTAGCTCAGGTGATGTGCAAGCGGTATTTGACGTAGCAGGAGATCAACATAGGCAAAGTAAGTTTCGTAGGAACTGCAAGATCCCCACTTGCAGATGATGTGAAAGTCCATCACAGATTTCCAGTGTGAAACCGATTGTGCTAGATTAGACCGGGCATGAAAATCAAGATGTGCTGGTTTTGAGAGCACATCGCCCAGTTTTCCAAAATAGAGGGTGAAAGAATGCAGTGAATTTCCACCAAAATTCTAGAAAATGTGTTTCAAAGTCAGATATCTGCGAAATTTTGGTTTCACTGATATGGATACTTGTAACGCCAACTTACGTTCTTCTAGTCGCTAATTCAGCAAGGCATGAAGATTTTTGACGCATTTCTTTCCTTTACCATTAATGTCAGCTTTATTGTCAAATATGCTAATATGCATGACATACAGCAGATGAAATTACTGTCCTCTCGGACTCAGCGTGCAAGGCACTTGTAATTTTTTTAACAAGCATAATAAAAAAATTTAAAAAAAAAACGAAACTAAATAAATAAGGCATGTTTTGTGTAGTTTTAAGGCTCAGATTCTAAGCCTTAAAACTACACTATATATATATATATATATATATATATATATATATATATATATATATATATATATATATATATATATATATATTTTTTTTTTTTTTTTTTAAGGCTCAGATTCTAAGCCTTAAAACTACACTATATATATATATATATATATATATATATATATATATATATATATATATATATATATATATATATATATATATATATATATGATGTTTTATGATGACCTGGGAATGGATTATTCTCATTTTAATGGTTTCCTATGGGAAATTATTTTTTGGGATATACACTTTTCGCCTGACACACTGTCTGGGAACCAATTAAGTTCTTAAGCCAAGGTATCACCGTATGTTCTTTTACCAGACCTGTTATACTGTGTTGCTAGGGTGTTGTTACCACGTTGCTACCGTTTTACTGCCGCGTGACAGGCACCGTTTGGGAAGAAAGTTATATGATTATTATTAGTTATATTATTAAACCTTTGTTTAATAATATATAGTTATAGTTATATTATTAAACAGATTAAACATATTATATTATTATTAGTTATAGTTATATTATTAAAACTTTGAAAACTCTCTCTTTGTGCCGTCTTTCTTTGTAAATATGTTAACATGTTTTAATGTGGGCACATGCGGCTTATATACGGGTGCGGCTTGTGTATGTCCAAAATTGTTTTTTCTCTAAAAATGTAATGGGTTAGGCTTATCATCAGGTGCGCTCTATAGTCCGGAAATTACGGTGTACAATTGTGAACAATAACAAAAATATACAATTTAACCAAAATTTATGGCTCTAATAACGCCAATTCATCCAAAGTTTAGATGTATTATAAAATAGTGAAATCAAAAGAGCTTTGTGCGATTGCCGTTTTTAGTTAGATATTAATTCTTGGCAGTTAAAGCCGAGGACATCACAAACAGATGAAGATTCTTGGTTTGTCGGTTTCCCACTGCGATCTGTTTAAAAGCTGAAGAGAAACATGAGTGGCGCAGCCGTATTTCTTGGCCTCCATTGAGTGTGTTAATGGTGAAGTACTCTGTGGAGAGTGGGGCTATTTGCTCTCATTAACAGCAGGATGAAGCATATTAGAGCGCTATCAATCACCGCGTCGCGACGTTCCCATATGGCAGCGTTGCTCTTACATGAAGAAGAAAGCTGAACACAACATTAGATCGGTTCCATTAATTGGCATGCCCGTCGTCATCATCGACAACGTCATCAAAACTCAGATATTTGTCCTGGTCCAGTTCGTGGAATCAAACAAGTGGGTGGTGGCATTATGATTTGCTTGCGACATACATCAACAGGGTTGTCCAAAGAATAATTGGAATGAATTAAGCTTTCTACAGACAACAATGCTGTAGCAGTGCGAGAAGGAAAGCGTACATTGATGAAAAGGTTTCTTCAGCTGTCAACTGTACTACTTTGTAGGTGTCGGACGTTTGGGTTTCACTTATCATCCAAGAGGCTTCGTCAGCGAACTAAACTTTTGCTGATAGCTCTGGCCCTGTATACTGTATACATCACTACTGTCCAGAGGTGGCGGTGCCAATTCAAAATACAGTGAGACCTCAACTTACAAACACCTTATCTTACAAACTTTTCGTCTTACAAACTTCAAATTTCTGAAAATTAAACCTTATAATAAGCACTATTTTCATAATACACACCCACCACGGCTGGTGGCGTGATCTTCGGCGGAAGCACACGACCAAACAGCACCAGAGGTTAAGTTACCAACAGTCCTTATGGAATGTGACTCTCCTTCCATAAGCCATCAACGACCATCAAAAATGTAAATAAAACTTTATTTTACAGCACAGTTTATTTCTTTAATTACAGTCCTCATGTAATGTGCCTCTCTTTCCAAACAGCAATTCCCTTTGACCTTCGACCTTCAACGCCATTCCATCAAGCCACCAATGACCATCACAAATGTAAATAAAGTGACTTTATGATACAATGCAGTGTATTTCTTTCATTACAATACAATAGCACATTTATTATACATAGAATAAGGTATGTTGTGTGTAGTTTTAAGGCTTATTTAGTTGAAAAGTATATTTTATGGAAACCCGGGAACGGATTATTCCTATTTTAATGGTTTCCTATGGGAATTTGTTTTTTAAGATACACACTTTTCGCCTTACACACTCTGTCGGGGAACCAATTAAGTTCGTAAGTTGAGGTCTCACTGTACTTCTGTTTACATTCAAAGCCATCCATAACCTTGCACCCCCCCCCCCCCATATGTCTGACCTGATTCTAATCTCCGTTCCCTCTCCGTCCCTCAGATCATCATCCTCCCTTCACCTCTATGTCCCATCTGCCCGTCTCACCACGATGGGGTGCAGAGCTTTCAGCCGCTCCCAAACTCTGGAATTCACTTCCACCCAACATCAGCAATATTGACTCCCTTCCTATTTTCAAATCCCACCTCAAAACCCATCTGTTTAAAATTCCATTCATGGTCGAGTTCAAACAGCTATTTTATTATTAATCATTTTATTTATGGTTCTATTGTTTTGTGTATTGTTTTTTTTTATTGTAAAGTGTCCTTGAGTGTTCTGAAAGGTGCTTGGAAATTAAATGTATTATTTGTATTAAGTTCATCCTGTCTACTTGATATCTCATTTTAAACAGATTATTTTCTTACAGACAGTGTATTGTAGGTGTTTGGAAACATGTCAGGTATTTGAAACACCTACAATACACTGTCTGTAAGGAAAAAAATATGTTTAAAATTAAATGTATTATTATTATTATTATTATTATTATTATTATTATTAACAAAGCTCTAACGTGGAAAAAGGGAAATGCTGCCACCTTGTGGAAAACAATAAAATGTCCAATAGCCATGGCCAGAGCTTTATCGGCACTCAAGCATGAAAAACAAAAACACAAATATGTGAATGAGTTAATCGGACCAGAGAAAACACATATTATAATGCATATTAAAAGTGCCTGCAAATATTCTATCAGATATGTGAATTTATCGGTCAATCTTCACTTCTGGAGCACTATTGTAATTTAAACCAATAGACAGTAGAATTGCTAATTGTGCTTTTCATGTGAGGTTGCGCAATCTCAGGCGAGACTCTGCCTCTCCAAATCCCATATCATTGCTATCCGTGTGCTCAAACCTGCATCCGGACAAAAAAATAAACAAATAAAATAACAAATAACAAATGCGTCATCCGCCATATGTCACCAATTTACAAAAATTGGTGGCAATCTGTTTCGATATTTGGGCATAATGAATGTGTCCTACAATTGAACATTCCTCATAGCGGCTACCGCTCGAATAGATATTATGTCTCAATCTAATGCACCCGTTCTATTTTATAATAGATGATTTTGATTACATGTCCAAAAGCGATTAAGAACATGTAATTTCACATCAGGATGATTTGTGTAACTACACTCCTCCACTCATCCCCTCCAATAAATGCCTGGTAATTACTGCAGTTGACAGAATAGGGTCTGTCTGTCATTGTAAGTAATACAATCACGGGATGACCTAATTATGCCCCCCCGTGCGCCCCCAGCTTCTTAGGCTGGAGAGTGAGTGCAGAGTCAGATGTGGAGGCAAAGGGATTTTCTATTTTAATGATTTATTTCACTCTTTTGTCGCGTTCCCGTCCGGCGCACGCAAACAAAAGCGATTTGCCACAAAAGCCCTGCTGACACTGACCATCTGACCACCAGTCCCACGCCCGCCCGTTTGCCCTGTTTGCTCACTGAGAAACGTCATCACAACATTGCTTACGCGGCGTTTTGTTTTGTTTTTCCTTGCGGGGGAGGGTGTGCATAAGACAATTGGCCCAAAACACTGACTGATGTGCTCTTTTTTTCTCTTCAAAAGCAAAGAAGGTGGAAGAAAAAAAGGCTACTAGAACATCAGAACTTATAGGGAGGAATGAGTAAATAAAGTGTATTGCAAATTTCCCCATTGTGGGACGAATAAAGGTTTTCTGATTATTATTAGTAGTAGTAGTAGTATTAGTAGTAGTAGTAGTAGTATTAAATATGCTCAGCGCCCACCCTAAATTGTCCCAATGTTGAGAATGATTTATAGTTTTCGTTTGTGGATGTACTAATTTTTTCTCTTCAAAAGCAAAGAAGGTATAAGAAAAAAAAGCCGACTAGAACATCAGAACCTGTAGGGAGGAATGAGTAAATAAATGTTATTATCATTATTATTATTATTGGTATTATTATCATCATTATTGTCATTAGTTTTATCATTATTATTATTGTCATTAATAATAATAATAATAATAATAATAATAAATATGCTCAGTGACCAATCTAAGTTGTCCCAAGGTTGAGAAAGATTTATAGTTTTCGTATGTTTTTTTTTTCTCATCAAAAGCAAAGAAGGTATACGAAAAAAAAAAGCCGACTAGAACAGCAGAACTTATAGGAAGGAATGAGAAAATAAAATGTATTAGTATTATTATTATTATTGTTATCATTAGTTTTTGGTATTATTATTATTAGTTTTTGGTATTATTATTATTATTATTATTATTATTAAATATGCTCAGAGCCCACTCTAAATTGTCCCAAGGTTGAGAATGATTTATAGTTTTCGTTTGTGGATTATTTTTTTTTGCAGTGAGGAAACAGGTCATTAACTCATTCACTGCCATTCACAAATGTATTCGTTAATTGAAAATATGACGTGGAGCGCCATTCCTGATTTTTTTTTTTTTTTTTTTTTTTGCTGGGGGGTGCCAATAAAGCACTGGCCATGGCCTCTGGCAAGGGGCCAGCATTTCCCTTTTTTTCGATTTTAGCACTTTGTTCCAGCTTCAGCTGTTGTTAAAGCGCTATGTAAACCAATATTGCAGTCTTGCATTGTATTTTGGACAGCTGCCCTCATTGCATACTTCGATAACTCCAGACACATATAATTTAGGAATTAACCATTTTTCTGACGAAAGAAGAGAGTCTAAGATTTCTTATTGTTGTATGTTTATGGAGTCCTAGCTGTTTTCATGTATTCTTATTTTTCGCCAAGCGAACACGACAATAACAGTTTACAAGCCAAGGCAACCTCATGGAATGTGTTTAGCTTTTACTTTGAAACAACCTGGGTCACGTCTCAGTCGTCTTTTATAGCAGTCTGGATTACAAAACGTTAAAAGTTAATTGCACTGGAGTGGACACATTTTTGCACATCGTCTGGCAGTGAATGAGTTAATTGAGGAATGTGTCAATGAAAATTCCTCTATCAACACTTTTTTCCCAAGGAGAATGTCATTAAAAGTAATGTATTTACTTTTTCATATCTGTGTCATTGACTCAAATTGTGCGCAGTCAGGCATTGCCAAAGCAAGTGCATTTATTCATTTGCTAAATGCTCTGTTTTGAAATGGAGCTGTAACCTTTTGATTTGGGGGTTGGCTATGAGATATTTGTCCACATACTGACCGGCTCGGCTCTAAGGGCTTCTAGGAACAGCGAGGAACCTCTGCCATGCATTATTTATGGACTCCTCGGCTGTGAATCCGCTCGGAATAATAATAACAACCATTTCCCAGAGGCTCATTATTGTGTGTTTTTTTTAAAGCGTGCGTTTGGTCTCCATGGACACCGCAGCACCTCTCTCTCTCTCTCTCTCTCTCTCTCTCTCTCTCTCTCTCTCTCTCTCTCTCTCTCTCTCTCTCTCTCTCTCTCTCTCTCTCTCTCTCTCTCTCTCTCTCTCTCTCTCTCTCTCTCTCTCTCTCTCTCTCTCTCTCTCTCTCTCTCTCTCTCTCTCTCTCTCTCTCTCTCTCTCTCTCTCTCTCTCTCTCTCTCTCTCTCTCTCGATCTCGCATTGACATTCAAGTCACGTACGCTGGCCCTTTTAATTTTCATCACATCATAAGACTTCGTGTGTGTGTGTTTGCCTCTTCACTAATCATGGTGAAAGAAATTGGCCTTTTTATTTGATCCCTACACCCCCGCACATACACACACACACACACACACGAACAAGAAAACAAATTAGAACCGTATTGTCGTCAGTGTCAATTCACACCGCTGATTTGTAAGTTGAAATCCTCTCAGTAGCCTTTGGATGAAATAAAAAGAAAACGAAAAAAAGAGCTTTTCATGGAAACCTATTGTGAAGATAGAATTATTATTGTTTGCCAAGTCCCCCCTTCGAAGACACCCCACACCCCCCCCCCCCCTGTCTTCCAAGCCTTTGGGACATGTTGGAAATGAAGCTATCCTGAAGGTAGTGTGAAAAAGGAAAACGGGGTTTGTGGGGGGGGGGGGGGTGTATTGTTATTATAGTGATGAAGACAAGTTCGGTGGTGACCTTGTCCATGAGGAGATACAAATGATGACATAAACGTGATGAAAACTTACAAAAAAAATGTGAGCATCATCAATTTTGTAAAAAAAAAAAAAAAGTAGGGCAGCGCAGTACAGTTGTGGTGAGCACATCCTTCTTAAAGACTCCCCAGTTTCCTTCGATATTCCCAAAATCGTGCAATTCAGGTTGTCTTTCTCCTCTCTCGTCAAACAGACTTTTAGCACCTGAGATAATCTACATATCAATTCCCTGTTGCAGGTAGATAAAGAAAAAAATAAGACTTACCCGTGCTTTTATCTCAAAGTAGTTAAGGTTAAGGATATTCGCTATACGAACATTTTTACATTTTAAACATCTTTTCTATTTCCTTTTGCATCATTTTGTTTTTCGTGGTCTTCCTTATATGTCACATCCTGCCCGCCTTTACATGACGTCACATCCTGCCATGCTTTACACAACGACACATCTTGTCCGTCTGTCCCCAAATTAAAGAACCTTTTTACTTGATTTCTGCTTCATTAATACTGACTTTATCAGTACACTTGATGACTGCAATGTCCTTCTGACTGGACGAATGAGCATCAAAATAATAATAATAATAATAATAATAATAATAATAATAATAATAATAATAATAATAATAATAATAATAATAATAATAATAAATTAATTTCCCATAAGAAACCATTAAAATGAGAATAATCCGTTCCCATGAAATATAACTTTCTAATTTTCTAAGCCTTAAAACTACACAAAATACACATTATTTTATGTACAATAAATATGCTATGGTATTGTAATTTAAGAAATAAACTGTATAGTATAATAATGTAGTTTGATTTACCTTTGTGATGGTCGTTGATGGCTTGATGGAATGGAGTGGCCGGTTTCATCAGCATTAAACACTTTATGAGGAACGTAGCCTTCTTTCACGATCTTGAGGAATGATCCCTTGTAGGTGCTTTCTCTGCGATAATTTTACCTCGTCCCTCGACAATTGTGTTCTGTTTAGCTGCGTTGATAGCTTTTTGCATCAAGTGTACAGATGGCTTGTGGAGGTTTTTTGTGGAGCCTGATTGATGGGATATTTTAACCTTGCAGTTTACACTCTGCCTTTGAACTTTTAAAGTTGAAACAAGTCCAAATTTCACTGTTTCCTATCCATTTTGTCACTCTCTCTCTCTCTGTCGTCTGCCTGTCTCTTTAATGTTTAAACCACCTCCCCCTCATTGCTGCGGTCTTGACCAATCACGTGGCTTTAACCAAAGACTAGCAAGACAGCTCCGTGTGCATCAGGAAAAATAGTTTGTATGCCAAGGTAAAATCTTCATAAATTTAACATTCGTAAACCGAAATGTTCGTAAACCAAGGGGTTCATAAACGGAGGTATCACTATACTGGTATTAGCTTACTCATTGAAAATGTGTCGCAAACATTAAATCATACTAAAAACAAAATCGCCAGCTCCAATCACTTTCATCAGTGTATTTATTTAGTAGCTAACAATAAGTAAAAGGCATAATAACTCCTGAAACAAAAAAAGGGATCCCATCAAATAAATATTTGCGATTGATAGTTTTAATTCTGAACACACACAAATATATAATACTTCATACAAAAAAAAATATGGCTACTGGCTTATTAGGTGTGATGGAATGTCTCTGGGATGCCTTGACGAATTGTCTACTTGTATGGCAAAGCGAAGGAAGCAAGAAAAACTGATTGTTGCTATTGTAACTCATAGAAACAAAGTAGAAAAAGAGCAGAAAACGCATAATGTGATATAGCAATCCACAGGTCAATTGAACAATGTTTTCATTAAAGCCTCACATATTAAAACTTTACAAGTGATATGAAAAAAATGTACAACCATGTCTTTTTTATGTGTGTTTGTGTTTCGGACTTACTTTTGCAAAAAGAAAAAAAAAATCTCCAATGCCTTTCGTATTTTTAGTGAATTAATTTTCAGTTGGCTTTGGCAGTGCAGCAGAAGATCACTTCTGCTTTATTTTGTAGTATTTATTTACTTTATTTTTTTTACATTTATTGTCATGGTAAAAATACACCCCCATCCCTTCCAAATCGTCCGCCTAGTGAAATGGATTATAAAATATTCCTCCCACTTTTTTTTTGTTTGACAAAAATAAGACAATTTACTTGTTTGAACAACTGACGTGAAAAGTAATAGACGATTGGATTTTGAGGGATTAGATGGGGGCAATAGCAGCCCCGTCCGTCTCTATAAAAAAAATAAAAATAAAAATACAGCAGATAACAGCGACAATTGGACGACCCGGCGTCAGAAAAAAAAGATATGTCTGATCCTGAAAACGTCCTTCCAACCAGGGACCAGTGAAGTCCAAGTCCTGACTTTTACATGAGTCCATCCCATTTGTCATCGTCTCTGGCCATAAATAAAGCTTTTGCATTAAATAAAAACAGTGACAGACACATGGCGTACCCACAGATATCTGAAAGACACCACAAACAAACGAGTACCGGCACCCCATTACTTACGAACATTAAACTTGGGATCTATTTTGGACATGAATATTTACGAGGTTGTTTAAAAAAAGAAATGACATTTTGAGTTGCGTAGCTTTAGTGTACCGATTGCCCAGAAACCATGCAGTGAGGCACTTTGGACTACTGGAACTAATTGCGGTGAAATGAAAACCAAAAACCAGTTTCGTCCAAAATGTTTCAGAGGAAAATTATATTTTGTCTTTCGGAGAAGGGTGTCCATTTTTTGAGCATCAGAATCGAGACATGGAGCTATTTTCACAGGTTACAACGTGACTCCAAAAGACAAAAAAAAAAACATGCTTGAAAAAATTCTTCAGACTGGGATCGTCTATCTCGAAAGTCCTTTGATATGATAAAGAAAAGCATACAGAAAAAAATGACATAGTTACAAGAAAAAAAATCATGGTATTTGTTGTTAAAATTTCGTATTGACTCCTTTAAAGGACAACCGACGCCTCCGGACAAGTTGTGTCCATAATTTGTAAAATCACTTCAAATGACTTCTACTGAGCATATTTTACAAAGATTCCACTGCAAATAGCTATATTTTAAGACTCTCGCTGAATATTCAGGAAGTCTTGTTTTTGAGTTGGTGACGATTCCTGACGTGACGTCACGTCAGTAACACCCCTTACCGAGAAAGCGACACACAATGCATTTTGGGTACTTTGTTTGGTCTGAAAACTTCGTGTTGATGGCGAAATTAGAAGGAAAACACATAAATAATGCGATGGTGAATCGTTGTGTGTTGCACCAAGACTACTATTTGATACTAGTTGACACAAATTCCCAGCAGACAAATCAGCCCATTTCCAACGGAGCTTGGGCGCCATCTTGTGCATTTTCTGGGACGCTACATTGGAGTCCAGACGGCTCGAATTGATACGGAAGGACTTCTTTAATTGATTGCAAACATTTATGCTTTCCTCTTCAGAATTATTTGAATCATATTCATAACTGGATGAGTAACAAGAAAGCATCTTCTCCGAATCTGAAGCCATTGTTTTGATTCTAGAGCAAGGCAAGACATCCCGGCGTGACGTCACGAACAAGGGGGCGGGACCTTCTGAAACTCGCCATCTCTGAGGTCATTTTGAAGTAGTTTTGGGACACTTTAAGTCATTTTTATTGGTGTTTTGCATTTGACCAAAAATATCAGCCTGCATGTATTGGGTATTTTAGATGCTATAAAACGTTTTTCTGATGTCAGTTAGGAAACAAATAAATGGTGTCGGTTGTCCTTTAATGATCAAGGTAAGCTAAGAAATCCAGAGCAACAACAACAACAACAAAAAGAACAAATGAAGACAGAAAATGTCTTCTGGAACTCAAGTTGTTCGTAAGTGACGGAGTGTCGGTAAACGCCATCCGAGCTTGGACGAAACCCCATCAACACCTCTCTCCCTTTGGACTCCCATTTGGACGCGAGTGCATATCCGTCTAGAACAATCGACACCAGTTCTTCTTCTTATCACATTCTAAATTGTGACACACTTGTTAAGTGCAACGTTGAAAAGCAACCTGGACCGATGCTTTTATTCTAATGTCCCTGTTGGATTTTGGCTCAGAAAATGCTGACTTGGGAAAGGACCTGGGCGTGAGCCTGGCTCTGGGAAGGGTGCTGCGGCGGCGGAGGGTTCTGCTGCTGGGGCGCTGGCTGGGGGCTGCCGAGCGACGCGGAGCCCACCGAATGGGGCGTACCGGGAGAGTGATGCGGCGGGGAACACTGGGACTGGTGTTGTTGAAGATGCTGGATTTGCTGCTGATGCATTTGCTGCTGCATTTGCATGTGCTGCATCTGCAAGTGCTGCTGCTGCTGCGGCGGCGGTTGTTGTTGTTGTTGTTGGTGGTGGTGGTGGATGTGGTGCTGCTGGAGCTGCTGCTGGAGGTGGTGCTGGAAGTGCTGATGCTGCATCTGCTGCTGGATCTGCTGGTGGTGCATCTGCTGCTGCTGCATCTGGTGGTGCTGGAGGTGCTGCTGCATTTGCTGCTGCATGGCATGCTGCTGCTGCATGGGCGGGCTCATCTGAGACACGGCCGTGGAATGCGCCATGGTGCCGCCGGAGCCCATCTGGCCCAGCATTTGCGGCATCGACGGCGACATGTTCTGGTGAGAAACAGTGACCGAAGTGACGATTTGACTGCCCCCAAGTCTCATTTGAAGGGGTTTGGGGGCGATGGCTCGGGGGAGGACTTGCTGAAGAGCCTGGGAGGCAGACGGCATGGAGGGGTGCTGATTGAGGGGTGAGGGCAGTACCAGGCCGGGAGAGAGGCTGGTGGAGGCCAAGGTCTGCTGCACCGACCGAATCGTCTGCGCCTCTGCGGATTCCGCTGCAGCCTGGAAGCAGGAAGAACAACAACAAAAATCAATCGAGGGACCCTCATGCAAAACCTTTTCAGGTTTAAGAGTAATATCTCACCTTGGAGACCAGACTTGCACGGTATGCTGCCAGGGCCTTCAAGTACTCTTTCTTGGCAGCCTCTGTTTTGCTTTTATACACCTGCAACGACATGGCAACTGATAGAACTTGTACCGGAGACCGTGGACACCTGTCCAACAATCCAATATGGCCAAACATTGGACATAAATGCGACACAGGTTTTAAAACCTGCGGTCTGGAAAGTGTATTCCTCGAAAGATCTTTGAAAAGCTACCTGGAAGTGTCTTTTATATGAAATTGTCATTGAGAAGAAAGCAATGGGTCTCTCAGTCTTTGAAAAGTGACGTGGTTCTTCCTTTTTGAAAAGAAATATTTGGTTCAGAAGCATCTCAGTGGCAAGAAGCCATAAAGACTCTGAGAAAGAAACAGCAGGTTCTCAAATGTACTGTGGAGAGGAACCGTACTGACGCCGAGCTAGTTTGTGAGCTATTGTAGGACCAATCTAGAAGCAGCCAAACAAAGAAAGAAGAACCCTGAAAAACCCTAAAGAAACAAATTGAATGCTTGAGGATGTGAACAGTCGATTGGAACTACCAAGCAAGATCTAGTGATCTTCACCGTCAATGATTACAGTTCAGAATCAGTTGGCCGTACCTGTTTCTGCTCTTCCCCGAGACCGTCCCACATGGATGCCACAATCTTGGACACTTCGCCAAAGGTGGCGTTCGGGTTTTGACCCTTGATGGCGGCCTGCGTGTCTCGGAAGAACAGGGCATATGCCGACACTGGCTTCTGGGGCTCATTTGGATCCTTCTTCTTCTTCTTTTTGGGTGTCTTGGGCTTTTTCGTGGGATCGACGGGTGCCGGTCTCTTTTCGCCCACCACCTGCAATGATTGACGATGGTTGATTTTGCGCAGATAAAAATACATAGTCGCAGATACGTCTTCAGATCCAATCTCTTTAGAATCAATCTGATGACTTCCTCACCCTGTTGCCATCATCTTGGTCATCTTCGTTGATGGAGCTGGAGGGCGACGGCGTGGCAGATTTACTGGCCGGTGGTGATGGGGAAGTGTGGGCAATTTTGGCTCCCCCCGCGTTGAGGTTCAGCTGCGTGTTGAGATGTGACTGGTTGATGGTGGTCAGCTGATTCCGCGAGACCATCCCGTTGGGGATGCTTATGTTGCCGATGGACTTCATCAGCATGGCTGGGTTAGCTGAATACTGACGGATATGGGGGGGTCCAGCGTTCTGTGGGAGGGACATCAATGGAAAAGGGGGTGTTAATATGGTCATGTAGTACTGATTCTTAGTTTTCATATTGTGTCTGCATCTCTTTTGTTGATGGGGGTTGTGGTGGTTTTTTTGTGGTAGTGTCACAATGCAGATTTTCAAAATAAGTACAGTAAAGTCTTGTTATATCGATATTCAAGGGAGTCCGAAAAAATATCGATATAACCGGGACTATCGATATATCCGACCCTGTTTGCATGTAATTTTCTCCGTGCGTGCATAGAAATAGTATCGATATAACCGGGACTATCAATATATTCGATATCGATATAACGAGACTTTACTGTAATAGTAATTTAAGACAGTAACAAACAGGACATCTGCTTTGAAATTGTTTTTGTTGTTGTTTTTGGCCTTTGGGATGAAGGAAATTTGTGTTCACAATCTTGAAAAACAAACATTTCCAAAAACGTGAACCTGGAAAAAAATTCCAATTGATGGACAATCAGAATCATCTTTATTGCCAAGCATGTGGAACACACAAGGAATTTGTTTCCGGTAGAACACAGTGCACTAGTATCATCATCAAAAAATTGCAAAAAGGCACTATACAGTTCTATTTGGGTTACTGTTTGAAGAGTTAATGGCTTGGGGAAGAAGCTGTTTAAATGTCTGCTGGACTTGGTGCACATGGATCGGTAGTGCCTGCTTGAGGGGATTAGCTGGAAAAGGTAGTGGGCAGGGTGCGGAGGGTCCAGTAGGATTTTCCGCGCCCTTGTTTGGATTCTTGCAGTGTGCAAGTCCTCGAGAGTGGGTAGGGCGGTACCAATGATTTTTTTCCGCCGTCGTAACTGTCTGTTGAAGTCGGATTTTGTCCATTTTTGTGGCGGCCCCGAACCAAACCATGATGGAAGAACACATGTCAATGGAATTAGGTAAGGCAGAACAAGTTCTTAAAAGACTTTTGGAAGGCACAATTCGTTTTTCAGAGTATCTAGGAACAGAAACACTTTACTCTTCAAAGAAAGTCTTTGATTCTTGATGATCTTCAACCCATTCACTGCCAGATATTGCAAATATCTATCCACTGCAGGGCCAGGGTTTTCACTCAAATTCCAGGACTGACAGAATATTGAATATTAGGACTACATAAACATTCAATGCACCGTACGAAACCTTAAAGTATCTTCTTTCATCAGAAAAATAGAGTTAATTCCGAAATGATAGTTATATGAGCTTGAAATGAGGGCGGCTTTCTAAAATATGCATACATATATATAATATGTAATAATATACTACTACTACTACTACTATGACTACTACTACTATTACGACTACTACTAATAATAATAATAATAATGCAAATTTCCCCATTGTGGGACGAATAAAGGTTTTCTGATTCTGAATAATATACAATGCAATACATACATATTGGTTTTCATATGTAGCGCTTCAAAAACAGCTGAAGCTGGAGCAAACCCCAAAAATTGGGAAAAAGGGAAAGGCTGCCCCATTATGGAAGGGAAAAAACATTGCCAGAGGCCATGGCCAGCGCTTTATCGGCACCCAAACAAGAAAAAACAAAACCCGAAAAAAATTAGGAATGACGCTGTACTTCATATTTTCAATTCCAGAATAACTTTGTGAATGGCAGTGAATGAGTTAAGGTCTGTAGACTCTGGTCAAAAGAAGCAGAGGCTGAGAAGATGAAACAGTCTGTTCTTTAACATAAGATCCCGAGGTTGTCTTTGAGAGGACTGTCTACTGGAAGCCTTTAAGAAGCATCGACTACTTCTAGAACGAAACCTTGGGATCTAAGACAAAGCTCCAGGAACTCGAAAGTCTTTGAGAGGGATAAACAGTCACTTGAAACACGTTTCCGAGCTTTAAAATAGAACGACCATCGTTGACGTCAACCAATTCTTGAAATTCTCGCAGATCGGAGTTGGAGAAGGAACATTTTCTTGAAAGCGCATCGTTCAAGGTCCACGTTTTCACAGATCGGCATGAATTGCCACTAGTTTGAAACCAGCAGCTGTCCCCCAAAATCGTGCAATTCAGGTTGTCTTTCTCCTCTCTCGTCAAACAGACTTTTAGCACCTGAGATAATCTACATATCAATTCCCTGTTGCAGGTAGATAAAGAAAAAAATAAGACTTACCCGTGCTTTTATCTCAAAGTAGTTAAGGTTAAGGATATTCGCTATACGAACATTTTTACATTTTAAACATCTTTTCTATTTCCTTTTGCATCATTTTGTTTTTCGTGGTCTTCCTTATATGTCACATCCTGCCCGCCTTTACATGACGTCACATCCTGCCATACTTTACACAACGACACATCTTGTCCGTCTGTCCCCAAATTAAAGAACCTTTTTACTTGATTTCTGCTTCATTAATACTGACTTTATCAGTACACTTGATGACTGCAATGTCCTTCTGACTGGACGAATGAGCATCAAAATAATAATAATAATAATAATAATAATAATAATAATAAATTAATTTCCCATAAGAAACCATTAAAATGAGAATAATCCGTTCCCATGAAATATAACTTTCTAATTTTCTAAGCCTTAAAACTACACAAAATACACATTATTTTATGTACAATAAATATGCTATGGTATTGTAATTTAAGAAATAAACTGTATAGTATAATAATGTAGTTTGATTTACCTTTGTGATGGTCGTTGATGGCTTGATGGAATGGAGTGGCCGGTTTCATCAGCATTAAACACTTTATGAGGAACGTAACCTTCTTCTTTCACCATCTCGAGGAATGATCCCTTGGAGGTGCTTTCTCTGCGATAATTTTACCTAGTTCCTCGACAATTGTGTTCTGTTTAGCTGCGTTGATAGCTTTTTGCATCAAGTGTACAGATGGCTTGTGGAGGTTTTTTGTGGAGCCTGATTGATGGGATATTTTAACCTTGCAGTCTACACTCTGCCTTTGAACTTTTAAAGTTGAAACAAGTCCAAATTTCACTGTTTCCTATCCATTTTGTCACTCTCTCTCTCTGTCGTCTGCCTGTCTCTTTAATGTTTAAACCACCTCCCCCTCATTGCTGCGGTCTTGACCAATCACGTGGCTTTAACCAAAGACTAGCAAGACAGCTCCGTGTGCATCAGGAAAAATAGTTTGTATGCCAAGGTAAAATCTTCATAAATTTAACATTCGTAAACCGAAATGTTCGTAAACCAAGGGGTTCATAAACGGAGGTATCACTATACTGGTATTAGCTTACTCATTGAAAATGTGTCGCAAACATTAAATCATACTAAAAACAAAATCGCCAGCTCCAATCACTTTCATCAGTGTATTTATTTAGTAGCTAACAATAAGTAAAAGGCATAATAACTCCTGAAACAAAAAAAAGGATCCCATCAAATAAATATTTGCGATTGATAGTTTTAATTCTGAACACACACAAATATATAATACTTCATACAAAAAAAATATGGCTACTGGCTTATTAGGTGTGATGGAATGTCTCTCGGATGCCTTGACGAATTGTCTACTTGTATGGCAAAGCGAAGGAAGCAAGAAAAACTGATTGTTGCTATTGTAACTCATAGAAACAAAGTAGAAAAAGAGCAGAAAACGCATAATGTGATATAGCAATCCACAGGTCAATTGAACAATGTTTTCATTAAAGCCTCACATATTAAAACTTTACAAGTGATATGAAAAAAATGTACAACCATGTCTTTTTTATGTGTGTTTGTGTTTCGGACTTACTTTTGCAAAAAGAAAAAAAAAAATCTCCAATGCCTTTCGTATTTTTAGTGAATTAATTTTCAGTTGGCTTTGGCAGTGCAGCAGAAGATCACTTCTGCTTTATTTTGTAGTATTTATTTACTTTATTTTTTTTACATTTATTGTCATGGTAAAAATACACCCCCATCCCTTCCAAATCGTCCGCCTAGTGAAATGGATTATAAAATATTCCTCCCACTTTTTTTTTGTTTGACAAAAATAAGACAATTTACTTGTTTGAACAACTGACGTGAAAAGTAATAGACGATTGGATTTTGAGGGATTAGATGGGGGCAATAGCAGCCCCGTCCGTCTCTATAAAAAAAATAAAAATAAAAATACAGCAGATAACAGCGACAATTGGACGACCCGGCGTCAGAAAAAAAAGATATGTCTGATCCTGAAAACGTCCTTCCAACCAGGGACCAGTGAAGTCCAAGTCCTGACTTTTACATGAGTCCATCCCATTTGTCATCGTCTCTGGCCATAAATAAAGCTTTTGCATTAAATAAAAACAGTGACAGACACATGGCGTACCCACAGATATCTGAAAGACACCACAAACAAACGAGTACCGGCACCCCATTACTTACGAACATTAAACTTGGGATCTATTTTGGACATGAATATTTACGAGGTTGTTTAAAAAAAGAAATGACATTTTGAGTTGCGTAGCTTTAGTGTACCGATTGCCCAGAAACCATGCAGTGAGGCACTTTGGACTACTGGAACTAATTGCGGTGAAATGAAAACCAAAAACCAGTTTCGTCCAAAATGTTTCAGAGGAAAATTATATTTTGTCTTTCGGAGAAGGGTGTCCATTTTTTGAGCATCAGAATCGAGACATGGAGCTATTTTCACAGGTTACAACGTGACTCCAAAAGACAAAAAAAAAAACATGCTTGAAAAAATTCTTCAGACTGGGATCGTCTATCTCGAAAGTCCTTTGATATGATAAAGAAAAGCATACAGAAAAAAATGACATAGTTACAAGAAAAAAAATCATGGTATTTGTTGTTAAAATTTCGTATTGACTCCTTTAAAGGACAACCGACGCCTCCGGACAAGTTGTGTCCATAATTTGTAAAATCACTTCAAATGACTTCTACTGAGCATATTTTACAAAGATTCCACTGCAAATAGCTATATTTTAAGACTCGCGCTGAATATTCAGGAAGTCTTGTTTTTGAGTTGGTGACGATTCCTGACGTGACGTCACGTCAGTAACGCCCCTTACCGAGAAAGCGACACACAATCCATTTTGGGTACTTTGTTTGGTCTGAAAACTTCGTGTTGATGGCGAAATTAGAAGGAAAACACATAAATAATGCGATGGTGAATCGTTGTGTGTTGCACCAAGACTACTATTTGATACTAGTTGACGCAAATTCCCAGCAGACAAATCAGCCCATTTCCAACGGAGCTTGGGCGCCATCTTGTGCATTTTCTGGGACGCGACATTGGAGTCCAGACTTCTTGAATTGATACGGAAGGACGTCTTTAATTGATTGCAAACATTTATGCTTTCCTCTTCCGAAATATTTGAATCATATTCATAACTGGATGAGTAACAAGAAAGCATCTTCTCCGAATCTGAAGCCATTGTTTTGATTCTAGAGCAAGGCAAGACATCCCGGCGTGACGTCACGAACAAGGGGGCGGGACCTTCTGAAACTCGCCATCTCCGAGGTCATTTTGAAGTAGTTTTGGGACATTTTAAGTCATTTTTATTGGTGTTTTGCATTTGACAAAAAATATCAGCCTGCATGTATTGGGTATTTTAGATGCTATAAAACGTTTTTCTGATGTCAGTTAGGAAACAAATAAATGGTGTCGGTTGTCCTTTAATGATCAAGGTAAGCTAAGAAATCCAGAGCAACAACAACAACAACAAAAAGAACAAATGAAGACAGAAAATGTCTTCTGGAACTCAAGTTGTTCGTAAGTGACGGAGTGTCGGTAAACGCCATCCGAGCTTGGACGAAACCCCATCAACACCTCTCTCCCTTTGGACTCCCATTTGGACGCGAGTGCATATCCGTCTAGAACAATCGACACCAGTTCTTCTTCTTATCACATTCTAAATTGTGACACACTTGTTAAGTGCAACGTTGAAAAGCAACCTGGACCGATGCTTTTATTCTAATGTCCCTGTTGGATTTTGGCTCAGAAAATGCTGACTTGGGAAAGGACCTGGGCGTGAGCCTGGCTCTGGGAAGGGTGCTGCGGCGGCGGAGGGTTCTGCTGCTGGGGCGCTGGCTGGGGGCTGCCGAGCGACGCGGAGCCCACCGAATGGGGCGTACCGGGAGAGTGATGCGGCGGGGAACACTGGGACTGGTGTTGTTGAAGATGCTGGATTTGCTGCTGATGCATTTGCTGCTGCATTTGCATGTGCTGCATCTGCAAGTGCTGCTGCTGCTGCGGCGGCGGTTGTTGTTGTTGTTGTTGGTGGTGGTGGTGGATGTGGTGCTGCTGGAGCTGCTGCTGGAGGTGGTGCTGGAAGTGCTGATGCTGCATCTGCTGCTGGATCTGCTGGTGGTGCATCTGCTGCTGCTGCATCTGGTGGTGCTGGAGGTGCTGCTGCATTTGCTGCTGCATGGCATGCTGCTGCTGCATGGGCGGGCTCATCTGAGACACGGCCGTGGAATGCGCCATGGTGCCGCCGGAGCCCATCTGGCCCAGCATTTGCGGCATCGACGGCGACATGTTCTGGTGAGAAACAGTGACCGAAGTGACGATTTGACTGCCCCCAAGTCTCATTTGAAGGGGTTTGGGGGCGATGGCTCGGGGGAGGACTTGCTGAAGGGCCTGGGAGGCAGACGGCATGGAGGGGTGCTGATTGAGGGGTGAGGGCAGTACCAGGCCGGGAGAGAGGCTGGTGGAGGCCAAGGTCTGCTGCACCGACCGAATCGTCTGCGCCTCTGCGGATTCCGCTGCAGCCTGGAAGCAGGAAGAACAACAACAAAAATCAATCGAGGGACCCTCATGCAAAACCTTTTCAGGTTTAAGAGTAATATCTCACCTTGGAGACCAGACTTGCACGGTATGCTGCCAGGGCCTTCAAGTACTCTTTCTTGGCAGCCTCTGTTTTGCTTTTATACACCTGCAACGACATGGCAACTGATAGAACTTGTACCGGAGACCGTGGACACCTGTCCAACAATCCAATATGTCCAAACATTGGACATAAATGCTACACAGGTTTTAAAACCTGCGGTCTGGAAAGTGTGTTCCTCGAAAGATCTTTGGAAAGCTACCTGGAAGTGTCTTTTATATGAAATTGTCATTGAGAAGAAAGCAATGGGTCTCTCAGTCTTTGAAAAGTGACGTGGTTCTTCCTTTTTGAAAAGAAATATTTGGTTCAGAAGCATCTCAGTGGCAAGAAGCCATAAAGACTCTGAGAAAGAAACAGCAGGTTCTCAAATGTACTGTGGAGAGAGAGCTAGTTTGTGAGATATTGTAGGACCAATCTAGAAGCAGCCAAACAAAGAAAGAAGAACCCTGAAAAACCCGAAAGAAACAAATTGAATGCTTGAGGATGTGAACAGTCGATTGGAACTACCAAGCAAGATCTAGTGATCTTCACCGTCAATGATTACAGTTCAGAATCAGTTGGCCGTACCTGTTTCTGCTCTTCCCCGAGACCGTCCCACATGGATGCCACAATCTTGGACACTTCGCCAAAGGTGGCGTTCGGGTTTTGACCCTTGATGGCGGCCTGCGTGTCTCGGAAGAACAGGGCATATGCCGACACTGGCTTCTGGGGCTCATTTGGATCCTTCTTCTTCTTCTTTTTGGGTGTCTTGGGCTTTTTCGTGGGATCGACGGGTGCCGGTCTCTTTTCGCCCACCACCTGCAATGATTGACGATGGTTGATTTTTCGCAGATAAAAATACATAGTCGCAGATACGTCTTCAGATCCAATCTCTTTAGAATCAATCTGATGACTTCCTCACCCTGTTGCCATCATCTTGGTCATCTTCGTTGATGGAGCTGGAGGGCGACGGCGTGGCAGATTTACTGGCCGGTGGTGATGGGGAAGTGTGGGCAATTTTGGCTCCCCCCGCGTTGAGGTTCAGCTGCGTGTTGAGATGTGACTGGTTGATGGTGGTCAGCTGATTCCGCGAGACCATCCCGTTGGGGATGCTTATGTTGCCGATGGACTTCATCAGCATGGCTGGGTTAGCTGAATACTGACGGATATGGGGGGGTCCAGCGTTCTGTGGGAGGGACATCAATGGAAAAGGGGGTGTTAATATGGTCATGTAGTACTGATTCTTAGTTTTCATATTGTGTCTGCATCTCTTTTGTTGATGGGGGTTGTGGTGGTTTTTTTGTGGTAGTGTCACAATGCAGATTTTCAAAATAAGTACAGTAAAGTCTTGTTATATCGATATTCAAGGGAGTCCGAAAAAATATCGATATAACCGGGACTATCGATATATCCGACCCTGTTTGCATGTAATTTTCTCCGTGCGTGCATAGAAATAGTATCGATATAACCGGGACTATCAATATATTCGATATCGATATAACGAGACTTTACTGTAATAGTAATTTAAGACAGTAACAAACAGGACATCTGCTTTGAAATTGTTTTTGTTGTTGTTTTTGGCCTTTGGGATGAAGGAAATTTGTGTTCACAATCTTGAAAAACAAACATTTCCAAAAACGTGAACCTGGAAAAAAATTCCAATTGATGGACAATCAGAATCATCTTTATTGCCAAGCATGTGGAACACACAAGGAATTTGTTTCCGGTAGAACACAGTGCACTAGTATCATCATCAAAAAATTGCAAAAAGGCACTATACAGTTCTATTTGGGTTACTGTTTGAAGAGTTAATGGCTTGGGGAAGAAGCTGTTTAAATGTCTGCTGGACTTGGTGCACATGGATCGGTAGTGCCTGCTTGAGGGGATTAGCTGGAAAAGGTAGTGGGCAGGGTGCGGAGGGTCCAGTAGGATTTTCCGCGCCCTTGTTTGGATTCTTGCAGTGTGCAAGTCCTCGAGAGTGGGTAGGGCGGTACCAATGATTTTTTTCCGCCGTCGTAACTGTCTGTTGAAGTCGGATTTTGTCCATTTTTGTGGCGGCCCCGAACCAAACCATGATGGAAGAACACATGTCAATGGAATTAGGTAAGGCAGAACAAGTTCTTAAAAGACTTTTGGAAGGCACAATTCGTTTTTCAGAGTATCTAGGAACAGAAACACTTTACTCTTCAAAGAAAGTCTTTGATTCTTGATGATCTTCAACCCATTCACTGCCAGATATTGCAAATATCTATCCACTGCAGGGCCAGGGTTTTCACTCAAATTCCAGGACTGACAGAATATTGAATATTAGGACTACATAAACATTCAATGCACCGTACGAAACCTTAAAGTATCTTCTTTCATCAGAAAAATAGAGTTAATTCCGAAATGATAGTTATATGAGCTTGAAATGAGGGCGGCTTTCTAAAATATGCATACATATATATAATATGTAATAATATACTACTACTACTACTACTATGACTACTACTACTATTACGACTACTACTAATAATAATAATAATAATGCAAATTTCCCCATTGTGGGACGAATAAAGGTTTTCTGATTCTGAATAATATACAATGCAATACATACATATTGGTTTTCATATGTAGCGCTTCAAAAACAGCTGAAGCTGGAGCAAACCCCAAAAATTGGGAAAAAGGGAAAGGCTGCCCCATTATGGAAGGGAAAAAACATTGCCAGAGGCCATGGCCAGCGCTTTATCGGCACCCAAACAAGAAAAAACAAAACCCGAAAAAAATTAGGAATGACGCTGTACTTCATATTTTCAATTCCAGAATAACTTTGTGAATGGCAGTGAATGAGTTAAGGTCTGTAGACTCTGGTCAAAAGAAGCAGAGGCTGAGAAGATGAAACAGTCTGTTCTTTAACATAAGATCCCGAGGTTGTCTTTGAGAGGACTGTCTACTGGAAGCCTTTAAGAAGCATCGACTACTTCTAGAACGAAACCTTGGGATCTAAGACAAAGCTCCAGGAACTCGAAAGTCTTTGAGAGGGATAAACAGTCACTTGAAACACGTTTCCGAGCTTTAAAATAGAACGACCATCGTTGACGTCAACCAATTCTTGAAATTCTCGCAGATCGGAGTTGGAGAAGGAACATTTTCTTGAAAGCGCATCGTTCAAGGTCCACGTTTTCACAGATCGGCATGAATTGCCACTAGTTTGAAACCAGCAGCTGTCCCTAAGGGGATGCCAGATCAGAGAGCTGACATGGAACAGAGGAGGGGATGTGAGCACAATACAAGAAGGTGATTTGTTCCTTCTCGCTGAGTCCATCTGGTATTCAGCGGCACAAACTCAATCTCCACCTAAATCAACACATCATAAAGCAATGCATGAGGCTTTATTGAACTCGCCCATCTTGCAGAAAGATTGTCACACCTTTTACGGACACAACATATTGTTGTCACTTCTCTCATCATGAATACAATATGCCCGAGCCAGGGAAAGAACTCTATCTACATGTGACAGGAATATGCTGTGAAAAATCGTTTTGTTTTGTCACAAATGAGGAAAAACACACACACACACACACGCGCGCTGCGCAGACATAAGCTTGTGAGCATATTTGCATAGCCAACTCGCTTCCAAGTGCTTTTGTCATTACTGAAAACATGACGGGTTGCCGTTTGCGCCGTAAAAAGACGCACGCTGAGCTCATTAGTCGCGGCCATCTGTATGGCAATGATGCAGGCCGAGCAATGGGCCGTTGCGCCGTTTGTTTGGAATATGATGATTACTTCAAAATGCTCCTTAAACATCGATTTTTTTCTTCATTCTCTCTTTTATTAAACACTAACCAGTACAGTGAAACCTGGAAAGTCAACTTTTAACTGACATTGGCAAAGTTTTAGTGCTCAAGGGCCACATTTTTTAAACTCCTGTCTTCAAAAGGAAAATGGCGGCACACTGGGCTAATTTGTAGAAGTGTATTTATAAGAATAACAATACATTTAAGTGATAAGCCTTTCAAAACTCTCAAAGTCACTTTACAGTCACAGGATATGTTTTTCCGTGGGTGAGCAGCGGCAGCGACACGCGCCAGCGTTCACTCAACCCGGAAGTAACTCAAATAGATAAAAAGCTAGCTAGTTAGCTAATAGATAGCTAATAGATAGATAGCTAGATAGCCAGCCAGCCAGATAGTTATATAGCTAATTGATAGCTAGCTAGATAGCTAGCTCGTCAGCCAGATGGCTAATAGATATAGTAGTACAGTAAAGTCTTGTTATATCGATATCGGTTATATCGATAGTACTGCTTATTACGATACTATTTCTATGAACTCAAGGAGAAAATTACATGCCCGCAGGATCGGATATATCGATAGTCCGGTTATATCGATATTTTTTCCGACTCCCGAGAATATCGATATAACGAGACTTTACTCTAATAATAATACATTTCATTTATAAGCGCCTAGCTAATAGATAGCAAATAGATAGCTTTATTTAGTCATGCATGACTGTTCTAATTATTGCTGAATGTTCTACCTACAATTTGAAATAGCTGTGGTTGTTTAAGTGCTGCAGAAATAAAAGTTGAGTTGAAAATGTAAAATACAAAAGCACCCACCAGTTGGGCATTGAGCTAAGATGTCGTCTTCCAGATTGGGACAACATATATGTATGATTGTCGACAGGCATGTGGACAATCACCCTTCAGTTCGGGATTTATTTATTTAGGGACTAAATTCATACTATGTGATACCCAACTTGGATTATTTTGTTTTCTGGTCTATTTGGGTCAAACAGGGACCAAGCAATAATAAGTGACAGGCGTTTCTGGGTTGATTTGCACCCAAAACAAATGTTTTGTACAAAACAAACCAGATTTTTGGGTCAAATTGACCCAAGTGGCAAGCTTGTTCCTTTTTGACCCAAACTGGGTTGCTTTTTGACACAGCTATCATGTTGTTTCAAGTATCATGGTCGGAAAATAACTACCAGGATGATTGTCAAATCACTCCCTTTGATTGAGCTACTTTTTTTTTAGAAAATTTGGGTAAATCTGAATATTTTTTTAACTTTGGAGGCAAATATAAAAAGGTCCATGATGGAATCAGTTTGGCTTTGGACTATCCATCCATCCATCCATTTATCCATCTGGAACAAATCATTTTTATAACAGTGGATAACGAGAACATGCAAACTCCACACAGAGAGGACGAAGCAAAGATATCACCCAAAATAAAGAAGAATAAAATCAGAATTGATAGAGATTTTTTTTCAACAGTGGTCACGTGCGCTAAGCTGTAAGAGCAACGAAAACAATGTTAACCAGTTCAATTTCCATTCAATCAATTGGCAGAGCTCTTGGAAATGTTCTGTGGCAGCAGAGGGCTAAAAATCATCTATATGGTAATTACGGGTGAATGAATCCCCAGTAACTTTCGCCAGCATGAAAGGTCAGTCCTATTAAAGATTGTTTATCAGCGCTCTGCACATATTCCTCTATTGGGCTTCTAAATGGCGACATCATTTTTATTATTATTTTTTTAAACACACACACATTCACAATCACACACAGGGCCCCTTCCCCTCTCATCTACAGCAACTGCGCTTAAGCCAAATGAGAAAAATGCAATTGTGAGCACTCGTAAAGGCTACAATGCAAAGGGTCAGGGGGGTATTTCAGTCCTCTAAAAGCTAAATACATTCATTGAAAAATATGATGTAACGATTAAACATCATGAATTATTATTGGGAGGATAACAATCCGCTGCAAAAGGGGATGAAGTAAAAATAAGTTTCACAAGCCGCTTTCACACTCACTGGCACTGAAATGAAAATTCCGGGACAAAGTCAGCCTGCTTATTTGATCCCCTTTGCAGAATATGCTCAAAGCCCCCATATCCACTGCCTTTAACAGTGGGTAATTTCTATCATTTCTGGTGTCCCTTTTTTGGGATACGTGGGGAAAAATAGAAGGGCAGGAGTAAAGTCAACCTGAAGTCATATCAGAAGCCCGTTTTAGACCATGTCTAAAAGCTGATTGGGGGTATCTGATACGAACCAAGGAGGAGGCATCCCCCCCCTAACTTGCTCACTGATCTGTATTGACCCGACAATATTTCACCTTCTGAGTGAGGTAGTGGTAGAGATTAGATAATCAAGAAAACTATGTTTTACTAATGTCTCACTTAAAGGACAAGTTGTGTCCATAATTTGTAAAATCACTTCAAATGACTTCTACTGAGCATATTTTACAAAGATTCCACAGCATATAGCTTTATTTTACGTTTTAAGAATCGCGCTGAATATTTAGGAACTCTTGTTTTCGAGGTGATGACGATGCCTGATGTGACGTCACGCTCCTAACCGAGAAAGCGACATACAATGCATTTTGGGGACTTTGTTTGGACTGAAAACCTCGTGTTGATCCGTGTTGATGGCGAAATTAGATGGAAAACACATAACGCGATGATGAATCGTTGTGTGTCGCACCAAGACTACTATTTGATACTAGTTGACACAAATTCCCAGCAGACAAATCAGTCCATTTCCAACAGAGTTTGGGCGCCATCTTGTGCATTTTCTGGGACGCTACATTGGAGTCCTGACGGCTCGAATTGATACGGGAGGACTTCTTTAATCGATTGCAAACATTTATTATGCCTTCTTCTTCAGAACTATTTGAATCATATTCATAACTGGATGAGTAACAAGAAAGCATCTTCTCCGAATCTGAAGCCATTGTTTTGATTCTAGAGCAAGGCAAGATGTCCTGGCGTGACGTCACAAACAAGGGGGCGGGACCTTCTTAAACTCGGCATCACCAAGGTCATTTTGAAGTAGTTTTGGGACACTTTAATAACTCATTTTTATTGGTGTTTGACTAAAAATATCAGCCTGCGTGTTTTGGGTATTTTAGATGCTATAAAACGTTTTTCTGATGTCAGTTAGGAAACAAAAAAATGGTGTCGGTTGTCCTTTAAATTTGCATATGCTCTCAATAAATAGCTTGGCAGAGGGCTGCAGAATTTGGCCATCTGTCATGCATGTCTGCGTCTCCTGCCGGCAGTAAAGACAATCTTTCTGGGTCCGAGTCTTCATCCACAGTGTCCGATCGAACATCTCTGACAGGGAGTTTCAGGAATCTTTTTCGCAATCTCTGTAAAAGGCCCATTTTACCTATTTTTTGTATCCTCTTATCTGCGCCGCTGTATTGTGCAAACAGCACCAAAACGGAAGTGAAGGAACAAGGTTGAAACGGCAGTTTTACACCTTCAAGTCGTGTCATAAGCCTTTTTTACACAGCCCGTAAAAAGAAGCTGTTTTCAACTTCTTTTTCAAATAAGTTATGTGTGTTTTTTTTCAGCCTTGGAGTTAGTTTCAGAAGCCCCTTTCACACCACCTTTGAAAAATCCACCGTGCTACAGCCCTTTTCCTGTGTCAACACCTTTGAACGAAATAGAGGCCATTTCCCATCTCCTGACATCGTATCACAGTTCCCTTTCAAAATACTTGTGTTTAAAGGTGGTGTGAAAAGGCCTTTACGTTGTTTTTTTTTCTGTACGACCATCACAAAAACAAGTTCATATGGCAATGAAGTTCTGAGGAAATATCAGAAACCCCTTTCACATGACCGGTTTTCTTGCCCCTTTTTCTTGTCATCATCCTGAACAAGAATGAGGTGTGAATTTTATGCCCTTTGAGGTGCTATCAGAAACTCATTCTACACTTTATATCAAAAAAAGACAATATAGATGCTACACAGGCGTAGAGTAAGAAAGATAAACAGTCAGTGCCACGGTCATGCCAAATAACCCCCTTTCATAGGCTGTAATATTGGCAAACCAGCCAGGACACCTATCATGCTACGTTGGCATAAATGCTAATATTTCAATGCCTTGGATAAGTACTCTCTCGTGACAGGTGTTCAGGTCAAGATTTATGCCTGCTTCTGACACCATATTCCAGTTTTCCGGTGACCCTGAACAGGATAATCTGAACACAACACACAGGGTGGACGGACATGACATTGGTAAACAGAGATTGCATTACAAGACAACAACTGTATGTTTGTAATTCAATCATAAAAGGACGGACTGAGGCAATTTTCTCTATGTCCTTGCACATGCGAGGATGCAACGAAAGCACCAGGTGTTCTTTGAAAATAGAAGCCCGGGACCCTTGCTGTGTTGTAGAGGACACGGAGGGGGAGCAGAAACTGTGAATATACTGTAGCTAGAAAGCTGTGGCCTCCGGTACGATTGGGTGTGAGCACAAACTAGGGAAAGGGAACACTCTGGCAAAAACATAAAATGAGAGTTCGGAGCTTGTTAGGAGAACGGATTAAATAAGTAATGACTTTGCATTCACGCCTTGTATTGACCACCCGCCCCTACGACTACTCCGAAAAATGTGAACAATTTTCAAGATCAATTTTCTGAATAAGGACTGTGATATTCTATTTGGAAGCCATTTTGCCAAGTGAAAACGCTCACAGCTGCAGGAATCCAGTGCCTTGACTACTTTCCTGTGTTAAAAATCTGGATAAAAGTGAGCAGGAAGCAAACAAGACAAAATGAAAAATGTAATTGCAATATTGTGTCATATATTTGTTGGCCCCTGCGGCCGTAATGAAGACGTGAGCTTGTAATCATGTATATAAGCTTGTCATTCCGTTATCAGGGTGCTGACAACAATGACAAAACACCCCTTCCAGGCCCTCGTAAATCACTGTCTGCAAACTGAGAACACCACTTATCTTGTTTCAAAAGTTCCCTCTTGGAGATTTGAAAGAAAAAAAATGAGGTGAAAGGAGTGACGATACCTATCGTGGCAAGACTTTGGGGGAATCAATCCCATTTCGGGAGAAAATGAAGTACCGTAGCCATTTTTTTTTCCTAGCGGAAGAATGTGCGATTGCCGATAACGAACGGCAACCTACTTTCTCAGCTTTGAAATAAGAGTCCAATCAGACACATGAGCCATGCAAATGGTCTTTAAGGACGAATAAATGCCGAGGAATCAAAATCTAATCCTCCAGCAAGTCGTGAGAATGGTCCAGAATGTAATTGTGTCAAGGTTCCTCCAGATGTACCGAGCTTAACTGACCGTGAAATGAAAATTCTTTAGGCACAGCCCTTGTGGGGCCCTCACTTACTGTACGGGCTGTTTAAAAAAAAGCGGCAATTATCTCGTGGGCCCCGGAGCAGGGAGGCGGGGACTCTTAAGAGTTTATAGCCCTTCTCCCCTTATGGAATGTAAATAAATGCAGTGGAACCAGGATATATGAGTCCAAAGTCAAACAATATTTGTACTTCAAACTGTCAAACAATAAAGACTTTAGCATCTAAAGGAGTTAAGTAGTTTTGAGTTTTTTAGGGATGTCATCAAGTTATCAGCAATGGCAAACATAGAAGTGTGAGACAAAAAAAACAATATCTGTATGTGACATGGTTCACAGGTACATATTGCTGATCTGTTCTGGCCTGTTAATTCAATAAAACAAATCAAAAGGATTAGCTTGCTACTGTGGAGGTTTATTATTACAGTGATACATTGGCTTAATTGGTTCCCAGACAGAGTGTGTAAGGCGAAAAGTGTGTATCCCAAAAATTATTTTCCCATAGAAAACCATTAAAATGAGAATAATACATTCCCAGGTCTCCATAAAACATAATTTTCTTCTTTCTAATTTTCTAAGCCTGAAGACAACACAAACTATACCTTATTTTATGTATAATTAATGTGCCATGGAATTATAATTAAATAAATAAACTTTACTATATAATAAAGTCATTTTATTTACCTTTGTGATGGTCGTTAATGGCTTGACGGAATGGAGTGGCCGGTTTCATCAGCATTAAACACTTGATGAGGAACGTAACCTTCTTCTTTCACCATCTTGAGGAATGATCCCTTGTCGGTGCTTTCTCTGTGATAATTTTACCTTGTTCCTCATCAATTGTGTTCTGTTTAGCTGGGTTGATAGCTTTTTGCATCAAGTGTACAGATGGCTTTTGCGGGTTGTTTGTGGAGCCAGATTGATGGGACATTTTAACCTTGCAGTCTACACTCTGCCTTTGAACTATCAAAGTTGAAACTCCCTCACTGTCGTCTGCCTGTCTCTTTAATGTTTAAACCACCCCCCTCACTGCTGCATTCTTGACCAATCACGTGGCTTTAACCGACGAGTGGGTGCGGGGAATAGAAGACAAAAACAGTCGGCTGCCATTTTGTTGTCAGAAGAACGGGCTCGTTTGTAAACGACACATCACTAATTGAGGCAGCTCTGTGTCGGAAAAAGGTTCATATGCCAAGGCAAAGTTCATATGCCAAGGTAAAATTTTCATAAATGGAACGTTCGTAAACCGAAACGTTCGTAAGCCAAGGGGTTCGTAAACCAAGGTATCACTGTATTCTATTTTTACATGTGGTGACACTTCAGAGGTTTTATCAGTGATGAAAACAAGGAAAAGTGTTGAAATGAAAGGAAAAACAGACCTCAATGTGACATCGGAAAGTAGCATATATATAATAACTTTGGCGTTGGGCCAATATAACTTAGCATACACCTACAAAGATTTTAACTCATAACGGCCAGACATGTTCAAAAATGTGTCCACTCCAGTACCAGGGTTTTTGTCATTGTCACTCAAATTCCAGGACCCGGAGAATATTGAGTTTGAGGACTACATAAACATTCAATGCAGTGTAAGAAACCTTAGACACTCTTCTTTCATCAGAAAAAAGGATGAATTCCTAAATTATATGAGTCTGGAGGTATATGAGCTTGAAATGAGGGTGGCTGTCCAAAATACAATACAATACATACATATTGGTTTATATAACGCTTTAACAACAGCTGAAGCTGTAACAAAGCGCTAACATGGACAAAAGGCAAATGCTGCCCCCTTGTAGAAGGGAAAAACATTGCCAGAGGCCATGGCCAGCGCTTTATCGGCACCCGAACAAGGAAAAAAAACAAATCGGTAATGGCACTCTACGTCCTATTTTCAATTGCCGAATAAATTCGTGAATGGCAGTGAATGAGTTAAAATGGTTCACGGCGACTCAATATCATCATGATCTGGACCAATCATGTTGATGTCCTTTTGTTTCTACTGCATGAAATGAATCTGTTTTATTTTTTCCTTCTCCACTCCTAATAGACAAGCAGTCTTCCATTTGACATTTCCATTTTTCTTTCTCAGTGCCCCTATCCACCGTGGCATTTAAGAACACCTTTTTTTCCCAACCAGAGACAACAATCTCACGGGCCTGCCTGCAACTACTCCGCAATCGACCGTCTCAGATTGAGGAAAAAAAGCATTTGCGTTTGGCTAACCTCTTACAACCTGAGTTTTGCCTGAAACTCTACAATTTACTATACATTGCTTTCAAAAGTGAGAAGCGACTTCCCTTCAGAGATTAGCGGGTTGCCATGGTAGCCGTTTTATCGGATGAAAAGAAGAGCACTGACTACTTGATTGGATCATCCAATATTTTCACTGTGCCGTTCTGGCAAAATAGAAAGGTCCGTTATGCTCACCACCGCTTGGCCGTTGCCCATCGGAATCCCATCCTGGTCCATCATGTTGCGTGAGATTGTGATGGACGGCAGATCCAAGCTCTGAGGGGGGAACTGAGGGATCAGGGAGCCCCTGTGCTGGGTTGGAGGATCCGGCATGATGTGGAAAGGTGAATCCCCTTCAGATAGGCCCAGGCCGGACTCCATTTCTGGTGGAGGTGTGATGGGAGGAATCTCAAACTCCTCGTCCCCTAGGCTGGGTGTGTGAAAGGTCTACAAAGGGAGGGAAGAAGACAAGACATTCGTTGATTTGACGGAAGTTGTTCAAGAGTTGTCAGAGTGTGGTGACACACTTCTACGTGCACTTAAGTGTCATTTTTTTCTGAAGCTATGAATGCGCTGTAGGCATCCAAAGAGGGTTGGATGGTAGGAATCACATTGCAATCACAGGAGAGGGAGAGAAAGCACGATAAAGGCACTTAATCTTTGGGATGCAAGATGTTAGGTTGAAGTGCATCGTTACAGACTAGAAAGCTTGAAAAAGCATTTTGAAAGATGATTACACACAGCCAGGAGTATTTCTTTTTTGTTCACTTTGCCTGTACTCTTAAATCTGCTCATCAAACAGCCTAATCCTTCTGCCTTTGGAATTAAAGCTTTCCGACACGCTTAATTTGCTTATGCGCCTATGCCGAGATGGGAATGTTCACACACTTTCGTCTTGTTTTTATGTTGCAATGTTGCCTTAAGTCACTCTGCGGAATGGCGGTATATTCATACATTGACCGAGTGAACATCAAAGGAAGTGCATGGTGTCAAAGGTGCTTGTCGGTCTTATTGCAAAATAATAACTGTATTGAAAAGCCAAAATAAATGTGAAGACGTGGATCATATCCACATAATTATTGAAGTCCTTCTAACTCTGCCCAAAAAGCAATTGGGGCTACTTTTCTAGGGCGGCTTCCTTTCAAAGAATCCTTCACTGGACCGTAATTGGCCTTGAAACATAAAATAAGGCATTATTATAATCATGAAGAGCTTGAAACACAGCTTATTTTTCAAAACACTCAGATGGAATGCACCATGGCAACCTTGCAAACAATTCACCGGGCAGAAGTCCCGAAAATCCATTTTGGAATAATGAAACAAACAGAAATAGTCTCAGAGATGGGTCAAAATACTGCTGTGGCATACCGGACCGTATCAGTACATCAGTATCATACAAAATATTTCAACATTTCACAAAATTATTCATAATTGTAATGGACACTTAAAAGGTGTCCACTCCAGTGCCAGGGTGCCACAGAATATCAAGTTTTAGGACTACTGATGGAGAATAATCAGAATCAGAATCAGAATCAGAATCATCTTTATTGCCAAGTATGTAGGACACACAAGGAATTTGTTTCCGGTAGAACACGAAATAAGAATAAGAAGTTATCCTATTTAAAACTGCCATTCTTAGCGGGCCAACCAAACAATAGGCCCACAGTAAAGGCGCAGATGGCCAGAGTCAATCTGAGTGAAACAGACACAACCCAGTTAAACGGTCATCTTCATCTAGGAGATCTGGCCTTGGACGGACTTTAGGACTCACTTTAATTTGCATATACTCTCAATAAATAGTGTGGCAGAGGGCTGCAATTTGGGTGTCTGTCATGAAAGACTATGTCCCCTGCCGGCAGTAAAAGACAATCTTCCTGTGTTCTAGCCTTTGTCCACAGTGTCTGACCGAACATCTCTGACAACTATGCAGCCTAAGAAATCTTAGGCTCTCTTCTTTCATCAGAAATAGTAATTCCTAATATGAGTCTGGAGTTATATGATCTTGAAATGGGCAGCGGCTGTCGAAAATACAATGCAATACATACGTTTTAGTTTATACTGTGCTTTAACAACAGCCGACGCTGGAATAAAACGCTAACGCGCTTCTAAATGAAATGTATTATTATTATTAACATGGGAAAAATGAAAATGCTGCCCCCTCGTGGTAGGGAAAACACTGCCAAATGTCTGACCAGCGCTTTATCGGCACCCCCGTAAGATAAACCAAAACCCGAACAAATTTGGGAATGGCGCTCCACACCATATTTTCAATTACCGAATAAATTCGGGGATAGCCGTGAATGAGTTAAGTTTGAACTTCGCTATGACCTGTCCGCTTCCCTATGTCCTGTCCGCTATGACCTGTCCGCTGCCGTAAGCTTGAGTCCACTCAAAAAGTCCCGGCGATGACAAAATGCCAATGGAAAGACAGTACTGGTACATACAAATGTGTCCAAAAGTTAATAAACTAAACTGCTCCGTAGATCAGCCCATCCTTGCTGCGTTTCTTCATCTTTTCCGACTTCCCAATGCCGAGCTGGGTCAAGCTGTATGCTGGCATGGAAAACTGTCATCTGTATTATATCATGCAGCCATCGAGATTTGCTTTGACAGCAAAGTGAGGCACAGGGAGGAGGAGACGAAGCTTTGGGCATATTCCCAAACTGGTAGTCGTAGTAATAAACCTGTTTAAGGATATTTTCTGTGCTTCACAAAACGGAAACAGTACACAACATAGGCCATTTTTAACGATATTTGGCACATTTAGTGAAGTGTGTTCTGTGGTGTTTTGGGTTCCCATGGCAGCAAAGTAGCAAAATCAAATCTATCATTAAACACATTGCTGAAGTCATACTGACAGTATATTTGTAATCACGAGGAGGTTCGCTGTTTCGTGGACATGTCACCGCAGCTGCTGAGTGAGTCAGGAAAACTCTTGTGCATGGTTTTTCCTTCATTTTATGAGGAGCTTGACATGCAATGTTTCAAGTTTGTGGTGTCCATTTAATTGGTTTGTGCAGAGGACGCTTGTACGAGAAGCGCTTGACTTCCTGTTTTTCCCCCCCAAATGATTTTCAGCACATGATATTGGAACGTAACACAGAAGAACATTAGAGCATATTCATACTCATATATTGACAGTGGTTTAATATTTTATTTAATGTTTTAAGAACAACAAGGAAGTTGATAACACGTAGTGATGGAAACAGATACCAGTATCACTGCTGCCTCATTTCTTCCATACCTTAAAGGACAACAAACGTCACTTTTTTGTTTCTTAACTGACATCAGAGAAATGTTTTATAGCATCTAAAATACCCAAAACACGCAGTATGATATTTTTATTCAAATGCAAAACACCAATAAAATGACTTAAAGTGTCCAAAATCTGCAAACAAATTGAGCTGCGAATTGGACATTTTCAGAAAGTCCCGAGCCCAGTTCGTGACGTCACGCCAAGACTTCTTGCATTGCTGGAGAATATAAACAATGGCTTCATATTCGGAGAACATGCTTTCTTGTTACACATCCAGTTATGAATATGATTCAAATAGTTCTGAAGAGGAAAGCAATGTTTGCAATCGATTAAATAATGTATTCCGTGCCATTTTGAGGCAACATTGGGGGGAAATGTATCACCAAAAAAGAGGCATAAAATGGCGACCAAGCTCCGTGTGAGGAATTAATCAGCCATTTCCACAGGCTGATAAATTGCTTACATGGAGCTTGGCCGCCCTCTTCTGGTTCTTTTTGGTGCAAGATGACGTTTTCAGACCAAACAAGTACAGCAAAATATATTGACGTGATGGAAGGACTGCTACAATGTGTCCTTTTTTCGGTCAGGGGCGTTCCTTCAGTGACGTCACGTACGGACTCGTCACCAACTCAAAAACAAGACTTCCGGAATATTCAGTGCGAGTCTTAAAACATAAAATATAGCTATATACGGTGGAATCTTTTGTAAAATACGCTCAGTAGAAGTCATTTGAAGCCATTTTACAAATTATGGACACAACTTGTCTGGAGACGTCGGTTGTCCTTTAATGATGAAACAAAATAAAATATGCACCCAAGGCCTCCAGTGCAGTCTGATCTCATTTCAAACAAGGAGTGATTAAATATGTCTCCTGCCCATGAGGAAAGACCCTTTTTTATGATGCTTGGTAGGAGGGAGTGTGATGGCTCTGATCCTACTGGACATAGCAGTGTGTCACGGTGTTGCCGGCAGTCATTTCCAATAAAGCTAAGCTGATTCCACACCAGGAACAGCTCAGAAGGGGCCCGCGATCGAAAATTAAGAAATGCACAGTCTCATTTCTTTTCATCGTCGCTCTGTTTATGCATTCAAACGGTGCCGGATAGCTCAGCTGAGCCAAGTGCCAAAACAACTGCTGGCACGGGGATGGAAATGCATGTTGAGGTTAAGTGGGCGACATTGGCAGTCATGACAAGCTATGAGATGCGCCTAGCATTGGCACTCTTGTGGATGAAAAAGGACACTGGAATCCAAGCATCAAGGATTCTTCCTTAAAGTGTCGAAGAACAATGCACAACAGCCAAATATGGCAATTTAGTCAACGCAATGTGAAGGATGAAACAGAATCAGAATAATCTTTATTGACCAAGTATGTCGAACACACAAGGAATTTGTCTCCGGTAGAACACGTGCACTCGTATCATGGTATCACGGTGTCAAGCGACTACTTGACACACACCCCCCCTTTGAATTGTTGCAAACTCATTTTAGATTATACTTAAATAGGCAAGGGAGGAAGCCCTCCCATAACCATGTCATTGAGGCTAATATTAGATTCTGCCCCCCCCCAAAAAAACATGCTAGCTTCTCAGTAGAAAACAAGCTTGTATTTTAAAACAAGTACGTATTTTCTGCACTAAAAGGCGCACCTAAAAGAAAATAATTTTTCAAAAGCTGACTATGCGCCTCATGTATGGAAAACGTATTAAAATATGTTATTGGTTGAAGGAGCACTTTATATTCCAAAAAAATACTGTAATTTCTTGTTCCAGAAAATATTCCTTGTTATGCCATTGTACAATCTCAGTTTTACCATTAATTTCCCCGTTTTCTCCAAGTCCACTCATGCGACTGAACAAAAAGCCATTGGTCCCCATATAATGCACATTGTTTAAAAAGCAATAGGAAAATTCCAACAATGCCTCCCGGAAGAAACATGAGAAGGTTGAATTTTTATCAGTGAATAATAAGAATTATTAGTATTATTATTTTCACCAGAGTGCCATCGGGCTGCTCTTTCAGGGAGAGAGAACAAAAAGCTTTTCAGGCAGTACTCCCAGCCCTTCAATAAATGTACTAATGTGATTCACAGACGCAATAACCAAGACATGTTGAAGGCAGCAGCATGTAATTACTGAATGTAGCCGCTCTGCGAATCAATGGCAGGCAGGATTAAGGATCCAGTTTCAAATCAGCAGAAAGCCAGAGTGCAACTACTCAAATGACAACATCAGACATCAAACGTCCTAATCAACATTATTTCAAATTTGTAGTCCATTTCTACATATTTATAGTTCATTAGATGTCTCTAATGTGATTGGCTCAGTAAAACGATACAAGGCAATCTTACCCGGACCGTATCTTTTACTTTGAGAGTGGCAGTCAGAGCTATTTGCCAGCTAGGGATGTGTGCTGTAGTAGGTCCAACCAGGTCATCTTATCTCATCCTCTAAGTGCATCAGGTAAATGATACACTGGCTGTCAAAACGCCACAGTCCATGCGAGATCACTCTAAATTACATGAGACACATTGGCAACCGACTTCGGCGGGATGGAACGCTTTATTGCCAGTCCTTCAAATGAACGGCTCACATTTTCCATTGGGAAGAAAGATTAACTGCCACGAGAATTAAGCCATTTGATCGGTGTTGCTAACCCAAACTATCACACTTAAATAGCGCATGCGAGTAGATGAGATTGATTGGTCAGTGCAGTATTAAAAGACACTTTTATGAGCGGTAAACTGAACATCTGTTGCAATTGCTTTGGGCACTTCACACTCTCTGCTTGTGATCGTAGATACTATCGTCAACTTGTTGGCCAAGGACATCAGATCCACGTTCTTTATATTCTGTGGAGGGGAGGCACACACCGTCTTCAACATTGGGGAAGCAGAAATACAGTCGCTGGAGTTCATCCGTGCAGAAGATCGCAAGCAGTATGCAAAGTACGTTTATACGGAATTGCAAGCAGGCCTCTACTTACAGGTGATGTAAAGTTGGCAAGGGCAACCTTTGTTCATTATTTGGCGAAATACAGCGTCTCAAATGGCCGAAGTCCTACTTTTACATTTACAATGCATCTTAGAGTAGTTTGAAGAAGCCTGACAGTGAAGCCTTCATGCTTCGTGTCCCGAATCTCTTCACCTCCCTCTGTATCTCAGTCCTTCTAAATAAGGAGTAAGACCATGTGTGCCAAAACCCTGGAAACAGTTGTTCCTTTTGATAAAGTGTAAATGAGGTTGGCTGTTTTTTTCCTCCTTTCCTTTCTGTCACTGAAGGAGCGACGCCAGTTTACCAAACTCACCCTTTCAGTCAATCCCACACCCCATTTTGTTGAAGTGGCTGATTGGGGAGCTCGCAGTTAAGGTTTCTTGTCATACGGTAGGCGGGGTAAAATCTATGCATTAACCCATTTTTTATTTATTTATTTTGAAATTGTGGGGCAGGTCCAAACGTTCTCAACAATATACGCCGGCCGGGACAAGTGATTGTCACATATTAAACTTCACTCCCTGGTCTGGGTTTTTGATTGATAGCTTTCACACAGGTCTCTATTCCAGCTCAGAAAATTGCTGGATTTACTCTGTCACTCCATTCCGCGACTGGAGCATTACGACAAAAATAGCTGTACAGCCAAGAGAAAACTGTCCATGAAGAGCCCTATCCACTACATCTCATACACAGAGATCGAACAAAATTGGCATTAAAATAAGAGCTGTCATTTAAAAAAGATTTGCTCTCTGGATACTATGGAACCATAACAAAAAATTATTGGTCTTCTATGGAGATAAAATATGGAAGAAAGTCTATTTGTCAAGGCAGCCCCAAAGCATAACATAGTTTCGTTTTTAATGCCAGCGGGCAGAACTGCAGAACCTCTTTTCAGCTTCTTGAACGTCTTTAAGAGGTAAGGCAACCATGTACATTGTCGTTGTGAGAGACCAGACAATGCAAGATATGAGCACAAAGCCACCTGCGTTGTCTCTGGATCTCAGGGACAAACGAAGAGGCACAAATGTTCCCGGCGCTAAAAATAACAGAGCAGAATGGAGTAACAGGAATTCATCCATATGAAAAGTAGAGAGGGCTTCGTGGATAGTCTCCTTATTATATTGGAATTGATGCTTCCAAGTGGTGAATTATGAGGCACAAAGCAATGAAAAAGAGCTCTATTATTCATGGAATGGGGCCAATGAAAAGAATGGATTGAATGGGGATGATAGTGAAGGATTACCAAGGAAGGAAAGCTATGTTTCTTCTTCTGATTGCTTAAATAGCACAAGGTTTCAATTTTACAGACATGTCATCACACGACCAAAACAAATGTACTTCCAAATCAAGTGGAAATATGAAAAGAGTGAAAACTACACTTTGAAAGTCACACACAAAAAAGCCAATCTTTTTTCCCCATTTATCAATGAATGTAGGGCCAATGGATAAGCACACTGAAAAACAAATTTCCACCACCACACTCCATCATAGCCAGACTCGCTACAGTCTTTTCATCCTAGCTGAGACTCTTTGATTTTCCCGTCACTGTTTCTTCACCTTCTGACCACATTCATTGATGCTCTTCAGTGTTGAGCCTGTCACCGATGTAAAGGGGCTCAGAACATATCCCTGCTGTATCACTTCACACTTAAACTTCTCTGTCACACTTAGAACACACCTTGTCATTGTTCTGCTGCTCTTATACATGTCCTGCGCTGTTCTAACATATTCTTCTGCCACTTCAGTGCAGTACCACAGTTCCTTTCTGCGTATCACACACACATACACGCACGCATGCATGCACGCACACACTCACACATACATTCCTGTTTCAATGGTTTTGTGAGGTCCGGATAACTCCAGATAAAGGAGTGAGGACCACTGTTGCTGATAAGTTTAGAGAAGTGTTTAAACTAGTGTTACATTTGAACACTAAATGTCACCCCATTTCCCACTTCAACTTCTTTAAAAACAAAGAAATAAAAAGTGGACTTGAAACTGAAATGACAGCAGGAGTGAGGTTTCTGAATGGGTATATTCAAAGTCCTCACCCCTGTAGTGAATTTGGTTAAAATATCGTTTTACTTTTCGTGATATGAACTTTTTCCTCTCATTAACCACGCACACACAAACATAAACACACACATTGAGTAAAAAGTGTGTGTATCCAAGTGAATTGAAAATACACGCCAAAAAATCATTTTGGGTGAATTTGTGAGGACATTTCTCAAACTTTAACAGATGCATACACCCTCTAGAAGCCTTTAGAATGCAAAACATGTGAGGACCAGCCAAAATGCCCTCACTACGTATGGTATAAAATGTTAGTGGTCCTCACAAGACTAGTCATACAAACACACCCACACACACACACACACACACACACCCACACACACACACACACTTTGCACTCACCAGAATACAAATGAATATCCTTGTTTAACTCATTCACTACCAGACATGTGCAAAAATGTGTCCACTTCAGTGCCAGGGTTTTTGTCATTGTCACTCAAATTGCAGGACCGACAGATTATTGAGTTGAAGAATTACATAAGCATTCAATGCAGCGTAAGAACCCTTAGACAATCTTCTTCCATCAGAAAAAAAGGAAGAATTCCTAAATTATTTGGGTCTGGAGTTATATGAGCTTGAAATGAAGGCGGCTGTGCAAAATACAATACAATACCATATTGGTTTTTAAAGGGCTTTAACAACAGCTGAAGCTGGAACAAAGCGCTAACAAGGAAAAAAAGCAACTGCTGCCCCCTTGTAGAAGGGAAACACATTGCCAGAGGCAATGGCCAGCGCTTTATCATCACTTAAATAAGAAAAAACAAAACCTGAACAAATTCGGAAATGGCGCTCTCTGTCATATTTTCAATTCCTGAATAAATTTGTGAATGGCAGTGAATGAGTTAAAAAAAACACTTAAATAAATGAATGGAGCAAAGTATACAATAGAAAGCCATACAAATGAAGACAGATAGTTATTTGTTTGTCCACCAAAGAAAAAAAACAATCATCAACCGGACACATGAACAACCACATTAAGGCAGTATCCTGAAAACGAAATGAGCTTAGTTTATTAATTTTCTGAAAAAAATATGACTCAAAGACACGTGTACTGGGCCAACCAAACAATAGGCCCACAGTAAAGGCGCAGATGGCCAGAGTCAATCTGAGTGAAACAGACACAACCCAGCGGTCATCTTCATCTAGGAGATCTGGCCTTGGACGGACTTTAGGACTCACTTTAATTTGCATATACTCTCAATAAATAGTGTGGCAGAGGGCTGCAATTTGGGTGCCTGTCATGAAAGACTATGTCCCCTGCCGGCAGTAAAAGACAATCTTCCTGTGTTCTAGCCTTTGTCCACAGAGTCTGACCGAACATCTCTGACAACTATGCAGCCTAAGAAATCTTAGGCTCTCTTCTTTCATCAGAAATAGTAATTCCTAATATGAGTCTGGAGTTATATGATCTTGAAATGGGCAGCGGCTGTCGAAAATACAATGCAATACATACGTTTTAGTTTATACAGTGCTTTAACAACAGCGGACGCTGGAATAAAACGCTAACGCGCTTCTAAATGAAATGTATTATTATTATTAACATGGGAAAAATGAAAATGCTGCCCCCTCGTGGTAGGGAAAACACTGCCAAATGTCTGACCAGCGCTTTATCGGCACCCCCGTAAGATAAACCAAAACCCGAACAAATTTGGGAATGGCGCTCCACACCATATTTTCAATTACCGAATAAATTCGGGGATAGCCGTGAATGAGTTAAGTTTGAACTTCGCTATGACCTGTCCGCTTCCCTATGTCCTGTCCGCTATGACCTGTCCGCTGCCGTAAGCTTGAGTCCACTCAAAAAGTCCCGGCGATGCCAAAATGCCAATGGAAAGACAGTACTGGTACATACAAATGTGTCCAAAAGTTAATAAACTAAACTGCTCCGTAGATCAGCCCATCCTTGCTGCGTTTCTTCATCTTTTCCGACTTCCCAATGCCGAGCTGGGTCAAGCTGTATGCTGGCATGGAAAACTGTCATCTGTATTATATCATGCAGCCATCGAGATTTGCTTTGACAGCAAAGTGAGGCACAGGGAGGAGGAGACGAAGCTTTGGGCATATTCCCAAACTGGTAGTCGTAGTAATAAACCTGTTTAAGGATATTTTCTGTGCTTCACAAAACGGAAACAGTACACACGATAGGCCATTTTTAACGATATTTGGCACATTTAGTGAAGTGTGTTCTGGGGTGTTTTGGGTTCCCATGGCAGCAAAGTAGCAAAATCAAATCTATCATTAAACACATTGCTGAAGTCATACTGACAGTATATTTGTAATCACGAGGAGGTTCGCTGTTTCGTGGACATGTCACCGCAGCTGCTGAGTGAGTCAGGAAAACTCTTGTGCATGGTTTTTCCTTCATTTTATGAGGAGCTTGACATGCAATGTTTCAAGTTTGTGGCGTCCATTTAATTGGTTTGTGCAGAGGACGCTTGTACGAGAAGCGCTTGACTTCCTGTTTTCCCCCCCCAAATGATTTTCAGCACATGATATTGGAACGTAACACAGAAGAACATTAGAGCATATTCATACTCATATATTGACAGTGGTTTAATATTTTATTTAATGTTTTAAGAACAACAAGGAAGTTGATAACACGTAGTGATGGAAACAGATACCAGTATCACTGCTGCCTCATTTCTTCCATACCTTAAAGGACAACAAACGTCACTTTTTTGTTTCTTAACTGACATCAGAGAAATGTTTTATAGCATCTAAAATACCCAAAACACGCAGTATGATATTTTTATTCAAATGCAAAACACCAATAAAATGACTTAAAGTGTCCAAAATCTGCAAAAAAAATTGAGCTGCGAATTGGACATTTTCAGAAAGTCCCGAGCCCAGTTCGTGACGTCACGCCAAGACTTCTTGCATTGCTGGAGAATATAAATGGCTTCAGATTAGGAGAATATGCTTTCTTGTTACACATCCAGTTATGAATATGATTCAAATAGTTCTGAAGAGGAAAGCAATGTTTGCAATCGATTAAATAATGTATTCCGTGCCATTTTGAGGCAACATTGGGGGGAAATGTATCACCAAAAAAGAGGCAGAAAATGGCGACCAAGCTCCGTGTGAGGAATTAATCAGCCATTTCCACAGGCTGATAAATTGCTTACATGGAGCTTGGCCGCCCTCTTCTGGCTCTTTTTGGTGCAAGATGACGTTTTCAGACCAAACAAGTACAGCAAAATATATTGACGTGATGGAAGGACTGCTACAATGTGTCCTTTTTTTCGGTCAGGGGCGTTCCTTCAGTGACGTCACGTACGGACTCGTCACCAACTCAAAAACAAGACTTCCGGAATATTCAGTGCGAGTCTTAAAACATAAAATGTAGCTATATACGGTGGAATCTTTTGTAAAATACGCTCAGTAGAAGTCATTTGAAGCCATTTTACAAATTATGGACACAACTTGTCTGGAGACGTCGGTTGTCCTTTAATGATGAAACAAAATAAAATATGCACCCAAGGCCTCCAGTGCAGTCTGATCTCATTTCAAACAAGGAGTGATTAAATATGTCTCCTGCCCATGAGGAAAGACCCTTTTTTATGATGCTTGGTAAGAGGGAGTGTGATGGCTCTGATCCTACTGGACATAGCAGTGTGTCACGGTGTTGCCGGCAGTCATTTCCAATAAAGCTAAGCTGATTCCACACCAGGAACAGCTCAGAAGGGGCCCGCGATCGAAAATTAAGAAATGCACAGTCTCATTTCTTTTCATCGTCGCTCTGTTTATGCATTCAAACGGTGCCGGATAGCTCAGCTGAGCCAAGTGCCAAAACAACTGCTGGCACGGGGATGGAAATGCATGTTTAGGTTAAGTGGGCGACATTGGCAGTCATGACAAGCTATGAGATGCGCCTAGCATTGGCACTCTTGTGGATGAAAAAGGACACTGGAATCCAAGCATCAAGGATTCTTCCTTAAAGTGTCGAAGAACAATGCACAACAGCCAAATATGGCAATTTAGTCAACGCAATGTGAAGGATGAATCAGAATCAGAATAATCTTTATTGACCAAGTATGTCGAACACACAAGGAATTTGTCTCCGGTAGAACACGTGCACTCGTATCATGGTATCACGGTGTCAAGCGAATACTTGACCCCCCCCCCCCTTTGAATTGTTGCAAACTCATTTTAGATTATACTAAAATAGGCAAGGAAGGAAGCCCTCCCATAACCATGTCATTGAGGCTAATATTAGATTCTGCCCCCCCAAAAAACATGCTAGCTCCTCAGTAGAAAACAAGCTTGTATTTTAAAACAAGTACGTATTTTCTGCACTAAAAGGCGCACCTAAAAGAAAATATTTTTTCAAAAGCTGACTATGCGCCTCATGTATGGAAAACGTATTAAAATATGTTATTGGTTGAAGGAGCACTTTATATTCCAAAAAATACTGTAATTTCTTGTTCCAGAAAATATTCCTTGTTATGCCATTGTACAATCTCAGTTTTACCATTAATTTCCCCGTTTTCTCCAAGCCCACTCATGCGACTGAACAAAAAGCCATTGGTCCCCATATAATGCACATTGTTTAAAAAGCAATAGGAAAATTCCAACAATGCCTCCCGGAAGAAACATGAGAAGGTTGAATTTTTATCAGTGAATAATAAGAATTATTAGTATTATTATTTTCACCAGAGTGCCATCGGGCTGCTCTTTCAGGGAGAGAGAACAAAAAGCTTTTCAGGCAGTACTCCCAGCCCTTCAATAAATGTACTAATGTGATTCACAGACGCAATAACCAAGACATGTTGAAGGCAGCAGCATGTAATTACTGAATGTAGCCGCTCTGCGAATCAATGGCAGGCAGGATTAAGGATCCAGTTTCAAATCAGCAGAAAGCCAGAGTGCAACTACTCAAATGACAACATCAGACATCAAAAGTCCTAATCAACATTATTTCAAATTTGTAGTCCATTTCTACATATTTATAGTTCATTAGATGTCTCTAATGTGATTGGCTCAGCAAAACGATACAAGGCAATCTTACCCGGACCGTATCTTTTACTTTGAGAGTGGCAGTCAGAGCTATTTGCCAGCTAGGGATGTGTGCTGTAGTAGGTCCAACCAGGTCATCTTATCTCATCCTCTAAGTGCATCAGGTAAATGATACACTGGCTGTCAAAACGCCACAGTCCATGCGAGATCACTCTAAATTACATGAGACACATTGGCAACCGACTTCGGCGGGATGGAACGCTTTATTGCCAGTCCTTCAAATGAACGGCTCACATTTTCCATTGGGAAGAAAGATTAACTGCCACGAGAATTAAGCCATTTGATCGGTGTTGCTAACCCAAACTATCACACTTAAATAGCGCATGCGAGTAGATGAGATTGATTGGTCAGTGCAGTATTAAAAGACACTTTTATGAGCGGTAAACTGAACATCTGTTGCAATTGCTTTGGGCACTTCACACTCTCTGCTTGTGATCGTAGATACTATCGTCAACTTGTTGGCCAAGGACATCAGATCCAAGTTCTTTATATTCTGTGGAGGGGAGGCACACACCGTCTTCAACATTGGGGAAGCAGAAATACAGTCGCTGGAGTTCATCCGTGCAGAAGATCGCAAGCAGTATGCAAAGTACGTTTATACGGAATTGCAAGCAGGCCTCTACTTACAGGTGATGTAAAGTTGGCAAGGGCAACCTTTGCTCATTATTTGGCGAAATACAGCGTCTCAAATGGCCGAAGTCCTACTTTTACATTTACAATGCATCTTAGAGTAGTTTGAAGAAGCCTGACAGTGAAGCCTTCATGCTTCGTGTCCCGAATCTCTTCACCTCCCTCTGTATCTCAGTCCTTCTAAATAAGGAGCAAGACCATGTGTGCCAAAACCCTGGAAACAGTTGTTCCTTTTGATAAAGTGTAAATGAGGTTGGCTGTTTTTTTCCTCCTTTCCTTTCTGTCACTGAAGGAGCGACGCCAGTTTACCAAACTCACCCTTTCAGTCAATCCCACACCCCATTTTGTTGAAGTGGCTGATTGGGGAGATCGCAGTTAAGGTTTCTTGTCATACGGTAGGCGGGGTAAAATCTATGCATTAACCCATTTTTTATTTATTTATTTTGAAATTGTGGGGCAGGTCCAAACGTTCTCAACAATATACGCCGGCCGGGACAAGTGATTGTCACATATTAAACTTCACTCCCTGGTCTGGGTTTTTGATTGATAGCTTTCACACAGGTCTCTATTCCAGCTCAGAAAATTGCTGGATTTACTCTGTCACTCCATTCCGCGACTGGAGCATTACGACAAAAATAGCTGTACAGCCAAGAGAAAACTGTCCATGAAGAGCCCTATCCACTACATCTCATACACAGAGATCGAACAAAATTGGCATTAAAATAAGAGCTGTCATTTAAAAAAGATTTGCTCTCTGGATACTATGGAACCATAACACAAAATTATTGGTCTTCTATGGAGATAAAATATGGAAGAAAGTCTATTTGTCAAGGCAGCCCCAAAGCATAACATAGTTTCGTTTTTAATGCCAGCGGGCAGAACTGCAGAACCTCTTTTCAGCTTCTTGAACGTCTTTAAGAGGTAAGGCAACCATGTACATTGTCGTTATGAGAGACCAGACAATGCAAGATATGAGCACAAAGCCACCTGCGTTGTCTCTGGATCTCAGGGACAAACGAAGAGGCACAAATGTTCCCGGCGCTAAAAATAACAGAGCAGAATGGAGTAACAGGAATTCATCCATATGAAAAGTAGAGAGGGCTTCGTGGATAGTCTCCTTATTATATTGGAATTGATGCTTCCAAGTGGTGAATTATGAGGCACAAAGCAATGAAAAAGAGCTCTATTATTCATGGAATGGGGCCAATGAAAAGAATGGATTGAATGGGGATGATAGTGAAGGATTACCAAGGAAGGAAAGCTATGTTTCTTCTTCTGATTGCTTAAATAGCACAAGGTTTCAATTTTACAGACATGTCATCACACGACCAAAACAAATGTACTTCCAAATCAAGTGGAAATATGAAAAGAGTGAAAACTACACTTTGAAAGTCACACGCAAAAAAAGCCAATCTTTTTTCCCCATTTATCAATGAATGTAGGGCCAATGGATAAGCACACTGAAAAACAAATTTCCACCACCACACTCCATCATAGCCAGACTCGCTACAGTCTTTTCATCCTAGCTGAGACTCTTTGATTTTCCCGTCACTGTTTCTTCACCTTCTGACCACATTCACTGATGCTCTTCAGTGTTGAGCCTGTCACCGATGTAAAGGGGCTCAGAACATATCCCTGCTGTATCACTTCACACTTAAACTTCTCTGTCACACTTAGAACACACCTTGTCATTGTTCTGCTGCTCTTATACATGTCCTGCGCTGTTCTAACATATTCTTCTGCCACTTCAGTGCAGTACCACAGTTCCTTTCTGCGTATCACACACACATACACGCACGCATGCATGCACGCACACACACACACATACATTCCTGTTTCAATGGTTTTGTGAGGTCCGGATAACTCCAGATAAAGGAGTGAGGACCACTGTTGCTGATAAGTTTAGAGAAGTGTTTAAAGTAGTGTTACATTTGAACACTAAATGTCACCCCATTTCCCACTTCAACTTCTTTAAAAACAAAGAAATAAAAAGTGGACTTGAAACTGAAATGACAGCAGGAGTGAGGTTTCTGAATGGGTATATTCAAAGTCCTCACCCCTGTAGTGAATTTGGTTAAAATATCGTTTTACTTTTCGTGATATGAACTTTTTCCTCTCATTAACCACGCACACACAAACATAAACACACACATTGAGTAAAAAGTGTGTGTATCCAAGTGAATTGAAAATACACGCCAAAAAATCATTTTGGGTGAATTTGTGAGGACATTTCTCAAACTTTAACAGATGCATACACCCTCTAGAAGCCTTTAGAATGCAAAACATGTGAGGACCAGCCAAAATGCCCTCACTACGTATGGTATAAAATGTTAGTGGTCCTCACAAGACTAGTCATACAAACACACCCACACACACACACACACACACACACCCACACACACACACACACTTTGCACTCACCAGAATACAAATGAATATCCTTGTTTAACTCATTCACTACCAGACATGTGCAAAAATGTGTCCACTTCAGTGCCAGGGTTTTTGTCATTGTCACTCAAATTGCAGGACCGACAGATTATTGAGTTGAAGAATTACATAAGCATTCAATGCAGCGTAAGAACCCTTAGACAATCTTCTTCCATCAGAAAAAAAGGAAGAATTCCTAAATTATTTGGGTCTGGAGTTATATGAGCTTGAAATGAAGGCGGCTGTGCAAAATACAATACAATACCATATTGGTTTTTAAAGGGCTTTAACAACAGCTGAAGCTGGAACAAAGCGCTAACAAGGAAAAAAAGCAACTGCTGCCCCCTTGTAGAAGGGAAACACATTGCCAGAGGCAATGGCCAGCGCTTTATCATCACTTAAATAAGAAAAAACAAAACCTGAACAAATTCGGAAATGGCGCTCTCTGTCATATTTTCAATTCCTGAATAAATTTGTGAATGGCAGTGAATGAGTTAAAAAAAACACTTAAATAAATGAATGGAGCAAAGTATACAATAGAAAGCCATACAAATGAAGACAGATAGTTATTTGTTTGTCCACCAAAGAAAAAAAACAATCATCAACCGGACACATGAACAACCACATTAAGGCAGTATCCTGAAAACGAAATGAGCTTAGTTTATTAATTTTCTGAAAAAAATATGACTCAAAGACACGTGTACTCACATCGCCAGCAGCCAGCAGGGTGCCATTCACTTCTGACATGTTCATGTAGTTGTTGTTGTTCTGGAACTGAAAGGGAAAAAGAAACAACAACAAAAACACCATCAAAAATTGCTCTGTTACGATTGGACATTAGTCACTCTAGTGTCCTCATTGATGTGTTAGCCTTGAACAACCTTTTTTACTTATTTTTTATTAATTTACTTTTTTATTGCTTGCATGAGGACCCGCCACCATGTTGGCCCCTGATGATTGTGTCAGTCAGAGGCCTGGGTTGATTCAGTGCAAGTGGAAAGTAATGAGACACCACTCTTGTCTATTCAGCGGTTTCGCCGCTGACAATTAAAAGCGTTTGCATGACAAAGACAAGTATCAAGATGCACTAGTGGCTTATTTATTAACTTCACATAACCTGTGGGCGAGTTGTGATACCGCATGAGGTTGAGTGTGTTTTCATTTGGGGGCGCGTATGACACAAGGTAATCAGAGCAAATTAATGAGAGTGTTGGCAGTCATAGCTGTTGATCTTCGAGGAGCCCTTCTCAAACTCCCACAAGGCACACGCCCCTTCAACAGTTGGCTCCTCCCTCTTGCACCCAGACCAAAAACGTCCAAAAAGCTTTGATCGCAAACTTTTAATCTGTGTACCGTGTTCACCACCACAACATACAGTGATACCTCGGTTTACAAACGCCTTGGCTTTCGAACTTTTCGGTAAACGAACGTTAAATTTATGAAAAATTTACCTTGGCATACTAACTTTTTTCGCACATGAAGCTGCCTCAATGAATGATGTGTCTTTCGCGAACGAGTCCCTTCTTCTTAACAACAAAATAGCAGCCGACTGTTTTTGTCTTCTATTCCCCGCCCCCAGTCGTCGGTTAAAGCCACGTGATTGGTCAAGAACACAGCAGTGAGGGGAGGTGGTTTAAACATTAAAGAGACAGGCAGACGACAGTGAGAGAGTTTCAACTTTGATAGTTCAAAGGCAGAGTGTAGACTGCAAGGTAAAAATACCCCATCAATCTCCACAAACAACCCGCACAAGCCATTTGTACACTTGATGCAAAAAGCTATCAACCCAGCGAAACAGAACACAATTGATGAGGAACTAAATAAAATTATCACAGAGGAAGCACCTACAAGGGATGATTCCTCAAGATTATGAAAGAAGAAGGCTACATTCCTCATCAAGTGTTTAATGCTGATGAAACCGGCCACTACATTCCATCAAGCCATCAACGACCATCACAAAGGTAAATAAAATGACTTTATTATACAGTACAGTTTATTTCTGTAATTATAATACCATAGCACATTTATTATACATAAAATAAGGTATATTTTGTGTTATTTTAAGGCATAGAAAATTAGAAAGTAGAAAATTATAGTTTATGGGGACCTGGGAACGGATTATTCTCATTTTAATGGTTTCCTATGGGAAATTAATTTTTGGGATACATACTTTTCGCCTTACACACTCTGTCTGGGAACCAATTAAGTTCGTAAGTCAAGGTATCACTGTAGCTACTATTGGTTGGTCAATGTGTTATTTTCACATATGTAATTGTATGAACCCCTAAAGGACATTAAAAAATTTTGGGGGGGCATTAAAATAATGGCAGCTGTAAATGCCACATGTGCGTTGCAGTGACTAAAATGAGGCACTTGGCAAAGAAATGTTTTCACAACCCCCGAAACCCCCTTTCCTGACCCATGCGTGGTCTCCTCGAAAAGTGGCAGCCACTTCCTTTCTTTGGGGACACAAGCGTGGTGAAAGGTTGGAACAATAGGACATAGAATGAAGAATTATGGGCTAGCAGCTGGGTCAAGCCGCACAATGCACCTCTGTGTGAAGTGGACTCGACCCACGCAAGACTCCATTTGGGATAGGGGTGGTGTAAAAAAACGCGGGGACTTGGTTCAACTTGGGTTTCATCAGGCTTTTGTGTGTGTCTTCAAATAATGACCAGGAACTGGAGTTGATGAGAAGAAGAAGACGAAATAAAACAATGTCTTATCGGGGTCTAACAATGGTGTGAACAAATGAAGATCAGAGCCTACGCATGAAGTGCATCCATATATTTTCCAGCCTTTTGTGCCCGTTTTTTTTCTCATCTCCTTTTATATCGGGCAGTTAGTATATGAATGTAATTACCGAAAGGACTTGGGCTAATCAACAAGGAATGGTATCCATTAAATAGTCTGCGCCCCGAGGGAGAGAGGGGGTGAGTGGAGGATGGGGTAGGGGGAGCGATGTTAACAGGGTTCTGCATCAACGAGAAGTGGTTGTCGGAGCAGGTGGTTCACAGCCTCTGGTGCCATCAGCCCTAAAGATGTCCTGCTCAGACCTCATTGAACCAGGAGTGTTGAGCACATGACACCGCCTTGCTTATCAAACTGGAAATGAATCCAAAAGTGGAATTTATCTTGGAAAGTGTTACTCTGCCACTTTGAATAGTCAAGGACATCTCTGAGACTCCAGTTTACCATCAGACGGGAGGCACTTTGATATGAATGAGGCATTGGTAAATGGATGACAAGAAGCAAATAGTCTCTGAAGGACAATTTGACAATTGCCCAAATTCCGAGACAAGTCAGGAAAAGCCTTTTACCAGATGCTGCTGCGAAAGTTAAAATGTTATATATTTTTAAGGTCGATTTAGAAGTCTTTATCACGCCGTCTGTACACGTTTAAAGGACAACCGTCACCTCCGGACAAGTTGTGTCCATAATTTGTAAAATCACTTCAAATGACTTCTACTGAGCGTATTTTACAAAGATTCCACGGCATATAGCTATATTTTATGTTTTAAAACTCGCGCTGAATATTCAGGAAGTCTTGTTTTAGAGTTGATGACGATGCCTGACGTGACATGGAACGCCACGTCTGGAACGCCCCGGACCGAGAAAGCGACACACAATGCATTTTGGGTATTTATGCTTTCCTCTTCAGAACTATTTGAATCATATTCATAACTGGGTGAGTCATAAGATAGCATCTTCTCCGAATCTGTAGCTATTGTTTTGACTCGAGAGCAAGGAAAGACATCTTGGCGTGACATCACGAACAAGGGGGCGGGACCTTCTGAAACTCTGCATCTCCCAGGTTATTTTGAAGTAGTTTTAGGACACTAACTAATTTTTATTGGTTTTTTGGGTATTTTAGATGCTCTAAAACGTTTTTCGGATGTCAGTTAGGAAACAAAAAAATGGTGTCGGTTGTCCTTTAAGGTATTTTTTTAAGTTTCCCTGTAATGCTAATTTATATAACGCCCTCCGCACACCTGCCTGGAATGGACCAAGACAACAAAATGTGTTATTTTGCGATTTCACACTGAGTAATTGATCGCTACATAACTAAATGATGCAACAGGAAACATTGGTTTTGAGCTTCTCCATATCATATTGGAAGGCCAAACGTTTATTGAACGACAAAAACACAGCGCGATTGTCAATGATGATGTGATAGGTATGAAGTCGCAATATTTAAAAATTGAAGTGGAGATTAACAATCTGACTGGATACGTAAAAAAAAAACCTGAGATAGGAGCATGACCGGTTAATGAAGATAACAACACAAAAATCAACAGATGAGTACCGTTAAGTTGCACGCCGAAAGAAGGACATTTATCAGGTTGGCAAAAGTGATAATTAGCGGTGTGACGTCCCCGAGGGGTTCTGTATCTTTATTGGGTTTCAAGAGGTTTTTCTCAGAGAAAACATCCTCTGCCACCCGCATCAATCGTAGCCACAAAACACAAAGGGGCCAAAAGATCACAGTGGATTGTTTGCCCCAATCCATTTTTTGTCAACGCGGAGGAGGAGGCGCTTGGTGTTCTTGGAGTCCAATGCCAGATGAAATTAAGTGTGATTGGAAGGGGTTGTGCAGCTGATGGTAAATTGGGTCAGTGAAGACAATGAAGGCTCTGTAATTAAAAATGATGGGACGACTGAATGGGCGTTTCCATGTATGTAAAATGGAAAGCATTCTGTTTGATAGAAATTGATTTTTATTGCTTAGACTTTTTCAACGTTCATTACTGGAATCCATGTCAATCTTTTCAAACCTATACTGAGCCAAGCCACATACTTGTGTATTGTATAAATGGTCGATGTAAAAATATGCAATATGGAAGTGTCAGAGATATGACAGTCAGACACTGGACGAAGACTCGAACCCAGAAAGATTGTCCCTACTGCCAGCAGGAGATGCAGCCATTCATGACAGACGTCTGAATTCTGCAGGCCTCTGCCAAGCTATTTATTGGGAGTATATGCAAATTTAAGTTATACATTAGTAAAACATCGTTTTCTTGATTAGAATACCACGCCCCTGAAACGTTCTGAGCCCCAACAGCTGTAAGCAATAAAACATAGTCTTTTCCATAAGCTGATAAATTTGTAACCTGGCTAATGCGCTCTTCCCGTGCAGGATGTTTAATTGGTAAACAACTTCGGTGATAAAGGAGTATCCCAAGTACTAAATTCTGTGCAAGGCCAGATCTCCTCGATGAAGCTGACAGTTTAACTTGCGGTGTCTGTTGACCTGATTGACCCCAGGTTGTCTGTGCTTCAATTGTGTATTCAGTCACAAGTGTTGACTAAGCATATCACAGCATGAAACTTTTAAATGTGATAACTTCTTATTCTGTCTAATCTCTATCAGGAAGTATATGTACGTAAAACTATCCTATACGGAAGTTGAGTACTACTTAAAAATATATATATATATATATATAATTATTTTTATGAAAAGTAAAATAACTCTCAGGAACCCTGACAACGCTAACAAGCATTGACTGCTCAGTGAGATACCAAGTAAAAGTGATCATTAGCCCCTGGTGCAGCGTGTGTTGAGAGTAATTGTTCTCCCTGCCAATCGTCAAATGTTAATGATGAAGCTGTTCAATACTTAACACCTGCTCATGTGTTAGTGACTCTGTCATCGTGAATTGAAACAAAATGATGGCAGGAAACAGTTGGCGCAAAGGAGTAACCGGTTGTATCGAGTGCTTGTCTAACTTTTCAGAGATGTCATTCGCCAAAATAAAAATTACAAGGGGAAAAATTGCAACCACAACATAGTTGCCAGATAACAGTTAGCCTAACTTCTTCAATTTCTTATTCTCCTCCAACACTTTCTTCTGCTTTGTTGTTCCCCCGAGAGAAGCACTGAGGAAAGTCGATTTATTTTACATTGCCTCTTCTTAAACTCATTCGGCTTAAATGTCAAGAGGCAACCTTACGTGCATTCAATAAAAATGCATGACTCTTTTAATAGAAAATGGTCGCTTATGTCAGATACGGTTGATGAAATTCAGCAGTATGAAGAGAAATCCAAACGGTGTTTATATTACTCTTTGAGCAAGTCCTGCAATAAAAGAGTATTAAGAGCTCTCCACAAATGCCGAGTGTCTCTTACACGTCTATTTTCTTTTGTCTGTGTCAATTTTCGGATGTTTTCTTCCCTTTTCTCACCTCATCTTTAAATCCCATTGCAGGAATATTTGTGTGAAAGAAAGAAAGTCCAGTGGGAAATAACACAGTTTGCAGCTATTATCCTGCACAAAATTATTTCAACCTTTGGGGGCGAAAACAATATTACACCGACATAACCTCACCTCACCTTAAAATCTGATGGAGTAACCGCACATCATCAAACATAAGCGTGGAACGTTAAGCTCTGACGCTGAGGAGCATCAATGTCCGCGTGCGTTCACATCAGCTGAACATCAAATGCGGGGTTGTCAATTGTGTACGCGAGATAAGACGGCATAGAAAAACACATGGAGCGACTGCTAATAAATTTTATATTAGCTTTAGCAGTTTTTCAAAAAACAAAAAATGATAACGGTTTATCTAATTGGAAACCACAAAACTAATTCAGCGCCGTGATTTTCACCATTGCCTCACCTGCTTCTTCTTCCTTTCTTTTCGGCTTTTCCCTTCAAGGGGTCGTCACAGCGAATTAGTGTCCTCCATCTTCAGAGATTTGATTCGCATGTTTATTTTGGCCAAACTTTTACGTTGGATGCCCTTCCTGACACAACCCTCTGGATTTATACGGGCTTGGAACCGGCACAGTAACACACTGGCTTGTCTCACCTGCTAACAAGCGATTAGATAGCATATTATGCTAACATGTCTGCTGTACAGGAAGAGCACATTCTGGGATTCTTTTTAATTTTCTTTTGGAAATATCAAATCATAAACTTCTGATACATTTACCTTGGTAATTAGCTCAAATGTATTACAAATACAGTAAAGTCTCGTTATATCGATATTCAAGGGAGTCCGAAAAAATATCGATATAACCGGGACTATCGATATATCCGACCCTGTTTGCATGTAATTTTCTCCGTGCGTGCATAGAAATAGTATCGATATAACCGGGACTATCAATATATCCGATATCGATATAACGAGACTTTACTGTATTACTATTAATGTTATTTATACAAGCCTTTTGGAAAGGAGAATAAAGAAGATCAGTGGCAGCAAGATGGAGTATATATATATATATATATATATGTGTGTGTGTGTGTGTGTGTGTGTGTGTGTGTGTGTGTGTGTGTGTGTGTGTGTGTGTGTGTGTGTGTGTGTGTGTGTGTGAATGAGAGAGATCCAAGTACAAGAGTGATGCTACAGGGAGAAGAGATAAAGAAGGTGGAAGATTTTAAGTACTTGGGTTCAACTGTCCAGAGCAACGGAGAAGAGGTGTGGAAAAGAGGTGAAGAAGTGTATCCAGGAAGGCTGGAACGGCTGGAGAAAAATGTTAGGTGTGATGTGTGATAGAAGGGTTTCAGCTAGGATGAAAGGGAAGGTGTATAAAACGGTGGTGAGACCAGCCATGATGTTTGGACTGGAGACACTGAAGAAAAGACAGGAAGCAGAGCTGGAGGTAGCAGAGATGAAGATGTTGAGGTTTTCTTTGGGAGTGACCAGGTTGGATAGGATCTGGAATGAGTCCATTAGAGGGACAACTCATATTAGAGGCTTTGGAGAGAAAGTAAGAGAGGCCAGACTGAGATGGTTTGGACATGTCCAGAGGAGTGAGAGTGACTATATCGGGAGAAGGATGCTGAGCCTTGAACTGCCAGGGAGGAAACCGAGAGGAAGACCAAAGAGGGGGTTTAGGGATGTTGTCAAAGAGGACATGAAGGTAGCTGGTGTGAGAGAAGAGGATGCACAAAACCGGGTTAGATGGAGGACACTGATTCACTGTGGCGACCCCTGAAGGGAAAAGCCGAAAGGAAAAGAAGACAATACAAGCCTATTCCAAACGTTTTAAGCCACATACATTAGAGATATTTCTCCTTTCCTCACATACAAAAAGTTAAAAATCATTTCACCAAATTTAGTTGAGTCATATGTTACAAAACTTCACTTTTACATTGTAAACAGAACCTCATACTAGTCCTGCCAAGTAACTGCTGACAACGCAAAATAATGTTCTTTTGAACAGATGCTTTCATGACTAGCCAGCCACGAATGTGTGGTTGCTAACTCATAAAAGAAGGAAACAAAAACAGTGTCCTAGATAGGAAGGAAACACTGTTATTTGGGAGTTGTACTTTACTATGATGTCACGTGATTTAAATAGCAAATGCACTATAGTTTCCCCACCGACATACTGCAGAACTGAACTGACACAAATCACTTGGCGCCAGGGTGGATTTAAGAACATGTTTCAAATAAAATAGCCAACCTTGTACAGGGGTGGGTGTGCGGGGGGGATAAAAATCCTGGCGGTGATACACTACCAGATTTCATCTCCGAAATCTGCATTTAATTCCAAGCTCATTCCGCGTAAACACTGCGCAGCTGCTTCTGTGTAGCCCTCACAGGGCCCATTCACGCCCAGCAGGCTATCGCGGATGCAGTGCTGAGCTGACATGTATAGATGTCCTCATATATGTGCGTATGTGTGAAAGGGGCTACATTTGGTAAAGTAAGTCGACAGAACAGCACGTCCGCACAGTGAGCTACTGCCGAATCAATAGTTAATTCAGTTTAAAGCTAAAATCATTACCCCCTCCTGGCCCAGCACGGTCTTCCACTATTAGAGAAGGCACAACGCTGAAAGGGAAGTTGGTTCTGAGTATCGCTGAATGTCATTTCAGTTGTGGGGCTTGGACTTGAAACGACAACCAGTTGAGTTCAGTTTTGGTTTTATCGTATTGAGCAAACATCATAGCAGCCCATAAGTGGGCAGGTTCAACTGCCATCTACTCCTTTGATACCTCGAAGCAAGCTCAACGAAGGAAACAATTCAAATGCATGCTTAATTCATTCACTGCCACATGTGCAAAAATGTGTCCACTCCAGTGCCAGGAATCAGAATCAGAAAACCTTTATTCGTCCCAAAATGGGGAAATTTGCAATCCACAGCAGCAGCAATCCCTAAATGATATGGGTCTGGAGTTATATGGGCTTGAAATGAGGGTGGCTGTCCAAGATACATACATATTGGTTTAAATAGCACTTTAACCACAGCTGAAGCTGAACAAAGCGCAAACATGGAAACAAAGGAAATGCTGACCCCTTGTGGAGGGGAAAAAAACATTGCCAGAGGCCATGACCAGCGCTTTATCCGCACACAAACAAGAAAAAACAAAACCGGAACAAATTTGGGACTGGTGTTGCGCTCTCCACTATAGTAAGGGAGATACGGTGTTGTGGGATCCAGAAAAAAACCACAAGACAAGCAATGTGATACGTCTTGACTCAACAGTGGTTTACTTCGAATGCCCCGATCTAATGCAAACGTACACGCACAACAATTTCTGGTCCAACGATCTAAATCGGTCCGACACGAAACACGAACCGAAGCAAGCGTTCCATGTTTAAATAAACATTTTCGATATATATCATTTGTAAACCAATAGAACTACGTGAATGTAACCAAAATAGGAAATACGATAATTTACAACCTGTCACATACTCCCCCTCAAAATAGATGTTGTCCCCAACATATGTACTAGTAAATACATAAATACGCTGGACGACGTGCCCAAAACAATGACGCACGGTATTATGAACTGCATCCAAATATGAACTATAATAATGAACAGTTTACAGACTGGAACTCTTTTCATACATTCTGTTTACATTATAACAATCAACAATTCACAGACTGGAACTCTTTTCATACATTCCGTTTTACTTATACAGGGCTCATCGGGGTCTTCTTGTTTCCATCTCACTGTTCTATTAAACCGAAGTGTCGATTAACCATTTCTGTAGTATTTCGTGGCATGATAGGGGTGTGCGCCATACATCCAAGGCATTGTCTGTTCACCATGATATGGTACTGTCCCTACATTGTAGCAAGATGGCGAACCAAGGCGATCATACGTGAATACCTTGGGTCTCCTGTGTTCTCGTCGTGGCCGTTGATTTCCCCCAATATCAGGATTACTGGGGGTTGGCTGGGGAAAAGGGGGACACACCGTCACAGGTGCATCATTTTCCGGACCAATGTTGCCCTCCTGAGGTTGGTCAACTTCCGCAGCTCCCGGCTCTGTCCCCGGCAGTTCATTCCCCAGTTGATTGTCATCATGGTGGGTTGTCTCCACGAAGCTCACGTCCCGCGGTTCTGGTGAGTCTGGTCGGGTGCTCTGGCGATGCAACACTGGATAATACTCATCCTCCTCATCATCCTCTTCCGGATCCATTTCCGGCATCTTGTTCGGTCGTTGCCGAGTGGACTTTTCCTTGGACTGGGACTGTAGTGAAGTCTCTAATGGCAAATGATCACATGGCAGCAAGAGATTGCGGTGGAGTATCCTAGATCTGCCCTTCCCCCTCTCAGGTTTCAGCTCATAAACTGGAATGTCTTGGCTGACTTGACGAACCACTGTATGAACAACATCCTCCCAGTGGTTTCTCAGTTTGCCTGAACCTCCACGTGGGGTTAAGTTTCGAACCAGAACACGATCACCGGGCAACAGGGTAGAATACTTTAGTTTACTGTCATATAGTCTCTTACTCCTGGCAGCAGCTTTGTTGTTATTTTCTTGCGTGATCGCATACGCTTCCTCCATGCCCTGTTTCCACTTCTTCACATAGTCCTTCTGGTTGGTTTCACCCTGGTTCGAGTCTGGATTCAAACTAAACAACATATCAACTGGCAAACGTGGTGAACGTCCATAAAGTAAGTAAAAAGGTGAGAACCCTGTCACCTCACTTTTGGTACAGTTGTAAGCATAAACGAGTTTGTTTAGTGAGTCTTTCCAGTTACTCTTTTGTTTCTCTGTCAGTGTCTTTAACATCTGGATCAGTGTTCGATTAAATCGTTCAACTTGTCCATTTCCCTGTGGATGGTAGGGGGTTGTCCTTGAACCCGCAACCCCACAATATTCCTTCAGTTGAGCAAAAAGTTGATTTTCAAATTCACCACCCTGATCATGGTGAATTCGAAGGGGGAACCCAAACTTTAAAGCATAGTCATTAAATATTTTGTTTGCCGCTGTTTTGCCAGATTTGGACGTTGTAGCATAAACTTGAGCGAAACGTGTAAAATGGTCTACTAGCACAAGCACGTATTCATAACCACCCTTACATTTGTCAAGATGCAAAAAGTCAACGGAGACAAGTTCAAAAGGCTGAGTAGTCACAATATTAGTGAGAGGGGCTCTGGTCTCACGGTTGGGCTTTTTGTGTTTTAGGCACACACACTCTCTCAGTACATAGTCCTCTATTTCTTTTTGCATAAAGGGCCAGTAAAAACGATCCCTTACAAGGGAAAGAGTCCTTTCTACACCATGGTGGCCCATTTCATCATGCAGGTCTTTTAACACTGTCACCTTGTGTTTTTCAGGAAGCAGTAGTTGGGTTCTGTTTGCCGTTTTTCTGTACAAAACACCTCTGTCATTAAAGTGTAGCTTGTCCCATTCCCTCACAAGACAAACAACTTGAGGACAATGCTTTCTTAGTTCAGTACCTAGCGGTTTCGTCTCCGCCAGTTTGTATCTAATAATATGTCCTATAATGGGGTCAGTCTCTTGATCTAGCTTGATCTGTCCAACAGTCAATGGGGCTATCGGTGTGTTTAGTGACACCTCGGCACACGTAGCTGAGATTCCCATAGACCAAGCTGCACTAGACTCGTTCTGTTGGTCAACCGCTTGTACGGCAGCACTCACAGCATCATATGACATTTCTTTTGTACATCCTTCCATATATGTTACCATATCAAGGGGCATCCTAGATAAACTGTCTGCATCAACATTTTCCTTACCGGGACGATATTTAACAGTAAAATTAAAATCAGAAAGTTCTGCGACCCACCTGCACCCAGTTGCATTTAACTTAGCAGTCGACAGTACATAAGTGAGTGGATTATTGTCACTATACACAGTGAAGAATGGTGCATAGTACAAATAATCACGAAACTTGTCTGTGATCGCCCACTTAAGCGCCAAAAATTCCAACTTGCCCGAGTGTAAGTTATAATTCTTCTCAGCTGCAGTTAATGTCCGAGAGCCATAGGCTATCACGCGAAGTTTGCCATTTTGTCTTTGGTACAACACAGCACCTAAACCCCGGTTAGAGGCATCTGTATGCAAAATGAAAGGATGCGCGAAGTCAGGAAAACCTAAAACTGGTGGTTGAACTAAACAGTCTATTAGCTGCTCTAACACTGACTGATGCTGATCACTCCACTCAATACGTGTGTTGGAAGACACACTGTTATGTCTCACTTTCCATTTTTGTCTTTGATGCTGCTGAGTCTCAACATTCAGAGGGGCTTTAAGCAAAGCATACAAGGGACTAGCGATACAAGAGAAATCTTTGATGTATTGCCTATAATAGCTTAATAGTCCCAAAATGGCTCGAAGCTCACCGACAGTGCCTGGCTGCTTGTTTTTCAGGGCACGCACTGCTGCTGTATCTGCCGGGTCCATTCGGCTCCCCTCAGCAGAGACAATCCTGCCGAGGTACCTCACTTCCGGCTTGAAGAGGTCACACTTTCGGGCTTTGAGTTTTATTCCATTTTCCCTGAGACGTCGCAACACTCGTCTGACGTCCTCAACGTGGTTGTCAAATGTCCCGCTGAAAACAAGAATGTCATCAAGATAGGGGACACATATTTCGTCCCGTAACCCCTCCAGACATTGTTCCATACACCGCTGGAACGCTGCTGGTGCATTCATGAGTCCAAACGGAATTCGAATCCATTCATAAAGGCCCCAAGGGGTCACGAAGGCAGTCAGGTGTCGGCTCCCTTTGGACATGAACCCCTGGTGGTATGCTTTGCCTTGGTCCAGCAGCGAGAAGATGGTGTTACCCCCAAGGCTATCCACCACGTCCTGTACCCGTGGGATGGGGTGCCGGTCAGGGTGTGTTTTCCGGTTCAGCTCTCTGTAATCAATACATAAGCGCAGTGTACCATCTTTTTTCCTGACACAGACGACAGGGGATGAGTAAGAGGAAGTGGACTTTTCCACCCACCCCTGCGCTATCAAGTCCTGTAAATAATCTTTCACCTCTCTGTACATTGGCTTTGGTACAGACATATATGTCTTTGAAACGGGCTCAGTGTCTTTCAACAAAATGTCCATTTGTAGGTTTTCCACACACCCTATGTCGTCGTCCGATTTTGAAAATGATGCCGATTCCTCTCTCAACATCTGCTGAACGGTCTTTCTTTTATCTTCGTCCAAATGAGAAAGGTCAATTGGGGGGTCCCACTGCTCACTGAGAGCGATGGTGGTATTCTGGACATGGACCTCATTGACAACCGCTGAAGGAAGGTCCCTTTTAAATATGTTAGCTGGGTAGACAGACCCTACTGACTGCACTGTACCAATAATAGTCTTTACTGGAAACCTAATATCATGATTAGTAGGGTTCTGGACACTAACAACTATCCTAGGGATGGAACCTGCCTTTACTGAGACCAACGAGTCACAAAGCTCGAGGCCATCTGGCCACTGTGGGTTTTCACTTGGCTCAAAAACTAATGTAACATCTTCCTTAAAGGGCTTAGCCTGTACTTTGCATGGAATAATAAGTGAGCTATGCCTGGCTATAGTGAATCTCTCATTTGTTGTTTTTACACGGTACTCATGTGCTTGTCCCAGACTAACTGCTTTTATGAAAGTGGCAGCTTTATTGCGCTTAAGGTGGGGAAAAGCTAGTCTAACCGATTTCAAGAGCTTTTCTGCATCCCCTGTTTGTGACTCATTAGAGAGGCTATCTAACACAAGACGCTCAATGACATTAAACCCTATGATAGGACACTGTTGCTGGTCACCTTTTAGTACTAATACTGGTACAAGTAGCCCTGGATCATTAGCACCAAGTTTAAATGGTATCTCAAGCCATCCTACATAAGGCATATCCGTTCCATTAGCTGCCACAATATTGAGAGTGTTATCAGGGTCAATAAGCTCATTCACATTTTTCAATGACACGTCAGGTAAGTTCGTTTGTTTCCATAACTCATCTACAGCACACACCTGGGACCCCGAGTCCCAGAGTGCTTCAACCCTTTTGTTACCCAAAAAGCACCGAATAAGACATTTCTTCCCCACTAACTCCCTGACCGAAGGTAATTTGCCACACTGTTTCTTATCTGTGCGCTCGACAAATGACTGCTTATATCTCTTCTGAACGGGGCCACATGTGTGGGGCTTACATTCCATTTTCATAGCACCACTGTAACGCTGGGACCTATCTGTCTCTGTGGTCACACCATGTCCCACTGGGGTAACCCTTTCTAGTTTAAAGCATGGTTCCTAGCTGAGTTCTGTGCTTTGCAGCCTGCTCTGAAATGTTCACTACTTCCACATTTAAAACAGTGCTGACAATATTCTTCACCTGTCTGAATACAAGAATAACACCTGGGCTGAGGGCGAAGGGGCATGTAGTACTGCTGAGGGGCGAACCGCTGCTGGAACTGTGCTGCCCCCCTCATCGACCTGGGGCCTGGTGCTGGGTGGTACTGCTGAAGAGCTGATGGGGAGTGCTGGTTGTAGTAGTGCCTGGCTGGTGGATCTACCTGATATTGTGAAGGTGGAGTGAAGGCGACCTGTTCAGGGTAGTGGTCAGGCAGGCGTTCAGGTCCTCCGCTGGTGGGCTGAGAAGTGGCTGTTGGTTTCTGAATAGTCTCTTTGATCTGGGACACTTCTGCACGCAGCTCTTTTAACAGCATCATCTCTGACCTCATCTCTTTGATCTCTGAAAGGAGTTCATTCGGCACAGTAAAAGTATTCTGCTTTAAGACTGTCTTCTTCCCAATCGGGACTGGTGTGTCATCTAACTGGACAGTGTTCAGCGTTGTCACCCGTGCAGCAGCATTTTTCTTTTTTCCCTGTCGCTCTTTTTCATTTGCACATGCCATGTTTAATTTTTCTAACAGTACTTCATCTGATGTGGTGGTTAGCAGGAGGAAAGGTTGCATATCACTCTTTACATTGTCACTCTGTAACCCCGTCAGAACTGTGTGCAGGAATAAACTCTGGACCAACGTGGGATCATACTTCACCCCTGATTCAGCCTCTTGAGATGCAGAAAGAATCCTTTGACGAAGATCCATCGCACGCAGTAGAAATTTCTGTGGGGACTCTTTATTAGTCTGCACTTCCGATGAGAGCTGCTTGTACAATTCAGTGGCTCCTCTCTCTTGATAGTGAGATCGGAGAATCCTTCGTAAAGAAGTTAGGGTAAGATTTTCTTTCCCTTCGAGGTAGCTTCTCAACTGCAGACCTGGTGTTATGGCACGAACCACTGCATCGATGATCTCATCCCCCTGGTAGCCTTTACTGAGCCCACTTTCTATCTGTCTGACCAAATTAGGAAATGTGAGTTTATCTTTTTGTCCGGGTTCACCTATTTGTCCAGATATTTTGAAATCTTTGCGCCAGGGGGCAGTGTCTGGGGGCACTATGCTTCTCTTTCGCACTGCATCCCGACCTTTTTCACTTGATTTGGCTATTCCTGGTTCAAAATCTTTTATACTTTCAATCAAGTCCTTTATACGTAGCAAATCTGACATTCCTCCATCTTCTAGCTCTAATTCAGCTCTTTCAATGTAGGTTGACACAATATTAATTAGTTGGCCTCGAGTCTTTCCTGTAAGTTGCTCTCTTTCCAGTCCAGATATTTGGATTTCAGCACATAACTCTGACAACTGTTGAAAATTCAGTCCAAATAACTTGCCTTTGATGTCCAACTGTAATTCCTCTAACGCCATTTTCGAGAGGGTAGACGCAGTTCAGGTGGCCGGATTCACTTCAAAGTCTTCCAGTGCCCTCTAGTGGTGGCTGTACGCACAGAGATGCAACTAGAGCACATGTAGAAACAAACCAGTAAACGGCGACGCCACTCCGACTGGGTTGATTGGGGATATTCGGCGCGAGCTTCTACCCACGGCGAGTAGACAACACTCGAACGCAAATATCCCAGCGGTGCCTCCAAAATGTTGCGCTCTCCACTATAGTAAGGGAGATACGGTGTTGTGGGATCCAGAAAAAAACCACAAGACAAGCAATGTGATACGTCTTGACTCAACAGTGGTTTACTTCGAATGCCCCGATCTAATGCAAACGTACACGCACAACAATTTCTGGTCCAACGATCTAAATCGGTCCGACACGAAACACGAACCGAAGCAAGCGTTCCATGTTTAAATAAACATTTTCGATATATATCATTTGTAAACCAATAGAACTACGTGAATGTAACCAAAATAGGAAATACGATAATTTACAACCTGTCACACTGGCGCTCTACGTCATATTTTCAATTCCCGAATAAATTTGTCAATGGCAGTGAATGAGTAAAAGGAATTATTCTTTATGACATTGTTGTTTGGGTATTTGTTACACCTTTTCAGTTTCATTTAACCCATACAAAATAAATTCTGATAAATTGCTGGTTGTCCTTCCCGATGGTGTAACGATGACACCCTGGGTAGAATTCCCAATAGGATATTCAAATACCATAATATAAATTAACATACAATGGAAAATTCCAGATGCAGAACAGGCGCTGAATGTGGAGCATTGGATAACCAAACAGAATACCAGGACATATGTAGAAAGACACTCAAACAATACTCACATGCGTATATTCTTTATCCTCTGCGAAAAACTCATAATAAAGAATACTGGTAAGCCAAGAGAGGGTATTATCATGTGTAGTATATCAAAATGTCTGACTGATATTATGCACGTATTGTCAGAAGTTAGAAAAAAAAAACCGGACAACCCAAGTTAATTGAATTCCCAGGCTAACGTATTGCACTGTTTGTATGTGTCATAACAGCTGTTCAATCACCAAGGTTTTTAGAAACTTTAAAGGCAACTTATGGTTGAATTCCCAATTGTTTGACGAACAAGATTCTACTGACTGTCGTTGGCACGGCTGACTCGTTAAATCTCAGCGTTGTTTGTGCTGGCCCCGTCGCTTGAGCTCAGTCTGTCAACACCGCAGCGGTGTAGGTCAACATCCACCATCCCTTTTATTCCGTGTTGCCTCCCATCCTTACAAGAAAGCTACCAGCAAAATGGGGCGCCATCTTTGATCTTGCGGGTTCCTCACCCATTGGCCGGCGGCCACTATAGAAGCTTAGGAGATGAAGAGGGTCTCAGAAATATGGTGTAGCCCCTGTCACAATGGCTGCTGCGAGTGCAAAAACACTGAAGCTCAAGTGGCGGTGTCGCGAAAAGCCTGACGGTGGGCTCTCGTCGCAGTTCGAGCCTATGCGTCGACTTGAGGCCATTTGTTTTGAAAGTCTTTGAAGAAATTCCAAGATAGTCTAATTGTATGTGGACTAAGATAACTTGGCTGTGAGTTTGAGCATAGCTCAATGTCAGCTGTGGGGCAACTAATTACTAGAGGTGTCAAAATATCATATATAATAAAAGTGCCTTGATACTATTTTGGTCTTATATCGGAATAAAATGAGCAGTTAAAATGTTGAAATGTTCTGGGGAAACAAATAATGAATAGGTTCAATGAAAGAGTCGATTAGAATATTTTGAGGAGTTTGTGTCCACTCCAGTGCCAGGGTTTTTGTCATTGTCACTCGAATTCCAGGACCCACAGAATATTGAGGACTACATGAACATTCAAAGCAGCGTAAGAAACATGAGACACTTTTCTTTCATCAGAAAAAAAAGAGTTAATGCCTAAATTGGGTCTGGAGTTATATGAGCTTGAAATGGCGGTCCAAAATACAATGCAATACATATATACAGTGATACCTCGGTTTATGAACCTTGGCTTACGAACTTTTCGGTTTACGAACGTTAAATTTATGAAAATTTTACCTTGGCATACGAACTTTTTCGGGATACACATGGAGCTGCCTCAATGAGTGATGTGTCGTTCACGAACAAGCCCGTTCTTCTAACAACAAAATGGCAGCCGACTGTTTTTGTCCTCTCCTCCCCGCCCACAGTCTTCGGTTAAAGCCACGTGATTGGTCAAGAACGCAGCAGTGAGGGGAGGTGGTTTAAACATTAAAGAGACAGGCAGACGAGAGTGATAGACTTTCAACTTTGATAACTCAAAGGCAGAGTGTAGACTGCAAGGTTAAAATATCCCATCAATCAGGCTCCACAAACACAAGCCATCTGTACACTTGATGCAAAAACCTATAAACCCAGCTAAAGAGAACACAATTGATGAGGAACTAGATAAAATTATCAGAGAGAAAGCACCTACAAGGGTTCATTCCTCAAGATGGTGAAAGAAGAAGGTTACGTTCCTCATCAAGTGTTTAATGCTGAGGCAACCGGCCACTCCATTCCATCAAGCCATCAAAGACTATCACAAAGGTAAATAAAATGACTTTATTCTACAGTACAGTTTATGTCTTTAATTATAACACAATAGCACATTTATTATACATAAAATAAGGTATATTTTGTGGAGTTTTAAGGCTTCGAAAATTAGAAAGTAGAAAATTGTTTTATGGGGACCTGGGAATGGATTATTGTCATTTTAATGGTTTCCTATGGGAAATAAATTTTTGGGATACAAACTTTTCACCTTACACATTGTCTGGGAACCAATTAAGTTCGTAAGGCAAGGTATCACTATATCGGTTTATATAGCGGTTTAACAACAGCTGAAGCTGGAAGAAAGCGCTAACATGGAAAAAAGGGAAATGGTACCTACTTGTGGAAATGAAAAAGATTGCCAGAGGTCTGAACAGTGCTTTATCGGCACCCAAACAAGAAAAAACATAACCGAACAAATTATGGATTGGCGCACTACGTCATATGTTCGATTCCCGAGTAAATTCGTGAATGGCAGTGAATGAGTCAAAAGGAAAAAAAAACATTATTAATGATTCAGTCAAATGCGATATTAGAAACAGGACTAATGGCGACTGACCCCCAGTTGGACTTTCACATCATGTTATGGATTAGGATAAACCTCCAATTGATGTAGTAACACACGTGCATACACACACATGTGCGCTTGTCTGTTTGGTCTACCACCACTCTGCTATTACTGGCTAATACACCTTTTACAAAAGGCTTATAGAATGTGAAATAGACACATTACACTCTTCTCAAAGCCTGCGAGCCAGGAAGTAGAAAAAAAGCAAGATTTTTGTCCGCCTATTTTTAGTACATGCTCATTTGGGATGCAAAGTCATGTTCAATCCAGTTCAACTTGTTTCGTATGTAGTGGGCTGTTGTGTTTGCTTTGAAGCACCATGACGGGGTACAAGGTAGAAAGAAAGAACAAAAAAAAACACAATATCAATAAAAGCCTTCCCTTCTCATCTGTTTCTTTTTCTTTTAGTGAGACTAAAGGCCTGGTGCCGCCCGTGTCCTCACTGGTATTCGTAGCATAAACCTGCAGCAAACATAAACACGACCAGTTGTTCAATCTCAATAAATCTGAAACACACAAACTGCTGAGTGACGATTCCTATATCAGTCTCTTATATAGCGATGGGTTCGACTGTATTAAACAAATTGCTCGGGCCTGCAGTTGGAAAGGAGAAGCAATATGGAGAGAGCAGAGGTTATTGTCTAATTTAAATCCTGGCAGCGTTCCCAGAGCTGCGCCACATTCCAATTTGTGGCTGTGTTGCTTGGCATTCCCCGACAGAGGTCCGGCACTGCAAATACTCACGGGCCGCTCTCCAAAAATGTGTCTTCCAAAAACTGACAATCAACAAGTTGGCAGAGAAGGAACGACAAGCAGCGGGGGAAAATTAAAGTGAAATCACGACAATGTACAAAATGCAGATTGTGTGACATGACTTTTCCTGCAAGTGGCTGGAAAACATAATCGATGCATCGTTCCAGTCAGCCTGACGGTGGACTCATCCTGGCGTTGTCACAAATGTTTGCTGTTTTTGTGGAACCGGTCCTCAGCGATATGAACATTTTGTATTCTTTCTAGAGCACCACAATCCTGGTTAGTAGAAAAGTAGTAATTGTCATAATGGAAGTAATACAGACGCTCCCCTACTTACGAACATTCGAGTTGCGAACAACGGTAGATACGAACATTTTTGTAGTAACATGTAGTATTCTCTCTAGTTGTACATGTACATACAGTAAAGTCTTGTTATATCGATATCGGATATATCGATAGTCCCGGATATATCGATACTATTTCTATGCACGCACGGAGAAAATTACATGCAAACAGGGTCGGATATATCGATAGTCCCGGTTATATCGATATTTTTTCGGACTCCCTTGAATATCGATATAACGAGACTTTACTGTATTTTTATAGAGCATATATTTTATGCAATGTTTATTTTTCAGTGGAAACCAATCCGGGTTACTTATACAAGCCTTAAACATACTTGTATAAACCTCAAAGGACAACCGACGCCTCCGGACAAGTTGTGTCCATAATTTGTAAAATCGCTTCAAATGACTTTTACTGAGCAAACATTCCACGGCATATAGCTATATTGTACGTTTTAAGACTCGTGCTGAATATTCAGTCAGTCTTGTTTTCGAGTTGATGAGGATGCCTGACGTGACGTCACGTCTGGAACGCCCCTGACCGAGAAAGCGACACACAATGCATTTTGGGTACTTTGTTTGGTCTGAAAACATCATGTTGATCGATGTTGATGGCGAAATTAGAAGGAAAACACATAAAGCGATGGTGAATCGTTGTGTGTTGCACCAAGACTACTATTTGATACTAGTTGACACAAATTCCCAGCAGACATATCAGCCCATTTTCGACGGCACTTGGGCGCCATCCTGTGCATTTACTGGGACGCTACATTGGAGTCCTGACAGCTCGAATTGATACGAGAGGACTTCTTTAATCGATTGCAAACATTTATGCTTTCCTCTTCAGAACTATTTGAATCATATTCATAACTGGATGAATAACAAGAAAGCCTCTTCTCCGAATCAGAAGCCATTGTTTTGATTCTAGAGGAATGCAATACGTCCTGGCGTGACGTCACGAACAAGGGGGCGGGACTTCTGAAACTCGACATCTCCGAGATTATTTTGAAGTAGTTTTGGGACACTTTAACTCATTTTTATTGTTTTTTTCGCATTTGACTAAAAACATCAGCCTGCGTGTTTAGGGTATTTTAGATGCAATAAAATGTTTTTTTCTGATGCCAGTTAGGAAACAAAATTATGGTGTCGGTTGTCCTTTAAAAATACTTATATAAGCCTTAAACATACATTCCATCCAAAATATTATGCTGAATCAACTTACGGACAAATTCACCTTACGAACGACCGCTTGGAACGTAACTCGTTTGTAAATTGGGGATTGTTGTAAGAGTGACGCAACATTAAAAACATTACTGTTATCTTAAGACATTTGAAGAAGATTTATTTGGGTCTTGTGTGAAAATATACCTTTAGTTGTTGCTTCTACGTTAAAGGAATACAATCCTACATGTCTGCTATGACATATGCTGTTCCATGGAAATCACTCGCAAAAAAGAGTCCCACCAGTTGGGAGCCTTATTCTCACATTATTGCACACACAATCTCAGGTTTCTCACATGGCCATGTGAGCTGACACGTGCAGCTTGCGAGGTAATGTGATTTTGGTGGTGGTGGTGGTGGAGGAGGGGGCAGAGGGGGAGGTTGTAAAGACAGACAGAGAGAGTGTCCTGCAACATGATGGAAAAACAGTGTCTTTATTCGGAGCGAAGTTTCAAATAAATGGATCATGTTCGATGATACAGATGATTTTAGACCTTTTCATTGGATTTACAATGTGGGTACTTGTTCTGCCCCATAACTGAGCTAAGTTATTGTATTTCGTGTTAGATTGGGTACTCTTATTTTGAAGGCCACCTCAGATACACCCTTATTTTGAAGGCTGCTTTAGACAGGATATTTTGACAGGCAGTTAACACATCGCCATTTTGTTCGGTTATTTGTAAACATACAATGTGTCACCATTTTCATCTAAAGCCATTGGCTCTTCTTTGTCACGCTTTCGACATCACCGTCCGTAAGTTTATTTCGACATAAGAGAAGACTCATATTTGTTATGTATTTAGTGAAAATGATTGTGTTTGATGAGGAAAAATACGTACAATTGTTACGGCTGTTTCATAATATGGCCACCAGATGGAGCTACGCTAAAAAGAACGCAATACAAAACATTTTTTTTTAATTTACTGTATGTAGAACTTTCATACCCGCTGCAGCTGTAACAAATCGCTTTACGGGACATTTACAATACTATGTCCACAAAATTAGATGTTTGATCCATGTATAAGGTGCATCGTATTATAACAGTGTACCTCATAGTGCAGCATTTATGGTGTATATAGATAACATTATAGAATTAGAAATAGGCTCTCTCTCTCTCTACAAAAACTATTGATGCTGCAGGAGCTCTGTTTGTAAAGAGATGCCAGTGGGATTGGTTGAATGTTCAGGATTAAATCACTTCCTATAAAACTTGAATTCATCTCTTAGGATCAACAGAAGAAAACATGATGATGTAGGGTTAAGAACTTTTCACACCCAGAAGTTCCTTTTGAAGCTCAAGTAGCTCCCTTGTGTCAAAACTTGAGGTTGGAAGAGATGAGATGCAGCTCTTCAGGTCGCATGCTGCATTCTGTGTAAGAGACCCTCCTCAGCTTTCAACCTTGTGCTTAGAACTACTGTGAAGCAGTGCACAAGGCTACAATCGAACCATTTCAACCACTGGAAAACCTTGCGCTTTGAGGTTGTGTTGCAATATTTTAAGATACGTGCTCTGGCTTCAGATTCGGTTTCAAGGGCCTTTTGCCAAAATAAAAGTTTGAAGCCAGAATGCGGCTCTGTGACTACAGTTGGTTAAAGTGGGAGCATGTTCCAGAAGGACTCATCTTTAGGGTTGAAAGTGTCTCACAATTTGATAACTATTGACCGTAATAGGAGTAGCTAACAATGTTAGATCGGGTCTCCATATTACGTCAAATTGCTGTCAAAGCCACAGCCAGAACAAATTCCAGATTCAACAGGGTTTCATATTACATCCCCCACTGCACTTTGACCCGTTACTGTATCGTAACCCTTTAAGTGCCATTTTATTCAATACATGTCCATTGAGTGATTTTCAAAGGTTGCAGCTTCAAAAGTCTTTCGAGATAAAGGCATACTGCAAACGTAGTATGTTCTTTTTTGAAATTTTGCTACGTTGGAGCTTCATGGGTTAGCGATGAAACATGGCAATGTGGCTTTGTGTGCCTGTCTACTGAACAGAGAAAGCAGGGTTTATGAAATCTCATCAGCACGTTTTGTGCCATCAGAAGTCTTTGGCTTCAATACTGCAGGGCCACAATTAAGTAAAAATATTTGAAATCATTCCATAAATCTAATAACTTGCAACTTCTATCTTTTCAGCCTCGATTGAAGTAATAATTTGGAATCTGATAATTAGGCCTACGGGGAATGCGGTCAGACGGTATCCTAAGAGACAAAACTGAACTGAAAATGAAATGACACAATGGAACGCGAGAACACACTACAATGCTAACAAGCTTGTGGTCAACCACTATTCCTCCATTGATTTCTTCATTGATTGGATCAAGCATGTAATTAATCCCAGGGACTTGAGCTTGTCACGCCACAACTGACAGTGTGAGCACAATTAAATTAGTGATTATGAACAAAGACCATTTGCTGTACGGCCGCAAAAAGGACCATCATTATATAAATTGCCCTGCTTCTTCTGCTATTACAGCACATTGAAACAACCTTGTATGTTCTGTTGTCTGTCCGTCCCCCTCCTCTCAGCAGTATTGATTTCCTCCTCCATCTACGCCTCCCTGTTAGTGCACCCCTCCATCCCGCCCCCTCTTCTGCCCATCCCCCTTGTTTCTCCACTGCAAGTAGCTTTAAAAGAAAGGGGCTCATTGACATTTTCTTTTACTTGAGCCTTGACCCATATTGTTGGACTAGGAGGCGAGTTTCACTGCTCAAATAGATGAGGTCAGCCGGCTCCCACTTTATGGACTTCACTTTTTATTGACACCTAGAAGTAAATTGTGTCAATCCTTCCTAAGACGCTGCCGAACGTTTTCAGCCAGGTGCATGGTCAAGAAGCTCCGGAAGCTAAACGGTACTAAGCCAATTAATCGACGTAAAAACAATGGGAAAATCTCTTAATTCAACATGGGGCGGGAGGGGGGTTTGGAGGGTGGTTGCGTCTAGCCAGAGAAGCTTTGAGACAGCTTTCCCACTCTCAGTTTGTCATCAACTCAATTACCAGCAGCCAAAAGGGCAGACTCAAAGGAATCATTGGAAAAGTCAATCTTCTTTGTGAAATCTGATCGAACCAGCGACCATGCTGACTGACAGAAGTGATGCTAGCAACATCATAAATAGTTGGTTGCGAAACTGCATATTCACATATGGTAACTGTTTGTGTATGATATATATGATATAAAAGTGTTTGAAACCAGGTTTGGCGCCGCTTTTCGTGGGATATTTTGAAGAGAACACACAAAACTAACTTTATATTGCGCTTAGATGTGATGAGATCGGACGTGGTTATGTTTTTACCTTGTTCCCAGTGTGTGTGAAGGGATGCGTCCATACTGCACAAGCTGGCATTTAAAACTTTGGACAAATCAGATGGCCCACTAGGTCATGAGCTGCAGTTGACAGCGTAGCATATGTCCATCATCCACAACTTAGCCATATTTTCCAATTCGGGCAAATTTATTGAAGTTCAATAAATGCAAAGCGTGACAATCACCCAATAACCGTTTTCAGCATCATTTCAATATCAATCACATGAATTGTGATTATTATTTTCTCCATCATTGTCCAACCCTAATTGCTGAATCGGTAAGTCAAACTCCTGGTTATACAAGCGAAAAAGTTCTCACCGCTGTGTCTTACTTTGCCTGCACTACGCCGGCGCTGTGTTTCCAGATGCTTTTTGGACGCGGTATTTAAAGGCACTATCTCAGCCAATGAAATTCATGAACCACATTCATCACTTTGCATAAATTTCTCCCGCAATGTGCAAACATATCGCGTGACAATTGAGCATATTTGGCCGAGACAATTCTGATTGCGCACTGATCATCGATCAGTTTCCACATCAAGTTCACGTATTTATTTGTGCAGCCTTGCTTCCAATAATGTGATAAGTCAGGCAAAGAATATTTGACTTTCTGCTGATAATGAGCTAGTTCATGTTACATTATATTTGGCTAAGAAGCAGTAGTATGTATATGTCACTCCCAATGCTGTTCAATGAAAAGTTGAAATTCTTATATCGTATTGCATTTTTTTCCTGTATCTATGTTGTGACCCCAGACAAGCCAGTGTCACCTCAGAAATGTCATACAAACTGAAAGATCGAGGACAAGAATAGCCCAGAGGATGTCCACAATGGCCTATGACATCCAATGCACTTTGTAAGCATGATAAGGAAAATTGTCTCTGCAAAAATTAGATGGAACACCATTCATTCTTGGAATGCCTGTCACCCGTGCATTATTTTTCTTCAATCTGAAAATATTTTTCCTCGTTGGAGAAAATGAAACAAAAATATTTTGTTCAAGTTTGGAAACATTTCTAGACAGTAAAATTTGAAAAGATCCTGTTATTATGACATGTTCAAAGTCAAACATAGGTGATCGATGTCAATACTACTTAAAAATTTTCAAGGCTTACTGAGCATTATTTTTATACAAATCAAAGGACATACATAAGCAGAAAACCGTGTGGCATTATGACTACATTCATACAAAGCAATGAAAACAGTAAACTGTGACAATAATGTCTAATAATTCATTATAATCCTGTTTAGGTAATAAGGAGATTAATATATGTCAATCCTGTTTTTTGGCATGTTCTTCAGACAAAGAAGCCAAAGACAATGCTGCAAAAAATGCTACCCTGTCATTTCAAATTGAATTCCCAGAACACAAAAGAAATAACAGTCTGCTATCTTGAAAGAAAGAAATGAATAAAATAAGGCACTTATGCTCTGGGGTGTGATTTGTCATTATGATTCAGTGCTCGTTCACCTACACTTAAAACATGATCCTTTTGAATTTTAATTAAGCACCAAGGTTGCTCCCAAGGGGCTCCGACTTGGCAAAGGAAACCATTTTGATTTACTACTTTGTTGTTTCTACTTGAAGATTGCCTCTTATGAGAGTGCCGCGCTGATAAATGAAAGAGCCTCAGCCATTTTCGCTCTAATTTGTTAATTAGTTCCCGTCAGTTCTTCTGAAAATAAAATCAAAACGTGAATAATTATTGAACAAGCAACTGTCAGGCTGACTGTAGTCGGCTACTGTATTATGTATTTGCGACAAAAATCTGATGTCAAGTGTGCGGAACACTAGAGAGTATTTCGCATTCATTATTTGCAGCACAAAACTACATTATTCTAATTGGTGGTACGTCAAATGTGTCACAGTTTCTAGACACATTTAATCAATACGCTATCTTTGTATTTTCCAATCTAGCAACCCAACTAAAGCTAACTAGCTAGCTCTAGTCATCGTTCATTTCATAAAGTGGGTTCCTATAGTACAATGTTTAGCAGGGAGAATATATCAAGATACAGCGGTTAGACACCAGTTAAGTGATAAAACATATACATTTGTCCTTTAGCTAGCATACTTGGGCAACAATATAGATACCAGATGTTGCGATGTCAGGGGTGAACCTAAATGCTGATATTGTGACGTATCAAATGATCTTCTATGAGACATTATCACCAAAAGTGTCAAACAGACTTTTTCCAATAAATCTGTTATCATACATCACTGTCATGACAACACTATCTTTGGAAGTGGTATTTTCCCACAACCCTTCGTAGTGATATTGAACCCTGAGAGTTAACAACGCAATATACTGTACTGCAACAACCCCGTTATGTTTTACTACTGCAGCCAAAGCTAACAGTGTTGTATCTGTCTCTCATTATAACATATTATGGATGGAGGCCAGTCATGGATATGGAACATATTTAATATAATCCAGGTGTTCAATACTTAGCTGTTTTAACAGGCCGCATTCCCTGGAATAACTCTAGCAACACAATGTGCTTCTGATTACTGCTGTCCAATTTGGTACTGTTGTTAATCCCAAAACAGATGTGCCTATAGATTCGTTTTTTAGGTCTTTTCTCAGGATGGTCAATTTAGAGGACTTCAATTCTTTTGCTCGGACAACTTTTGGGAAGAAACGAGACCTGCCTCAAGGTGAAGCACAAACAAGATCGTCAACACCTGAACAGAACACATCTGACAATCTGTTTCCCAAAAGCAAACGGACTCACCCAGTTACAGAGAGCGCTTAACTCCGATTAGCTGGAGGAGGTGCTGAAGGTCACCACTGTGGAGCGGAGCAGCCAGCAGTCTTCATAAAACCATGCGGCGTATCATTATTTTCAAAGTGTTTCATTATGGACGGTTAACCTTGGCTAACTTTGACCTAACGCTGTAATCAGCTGCCAGTAATGCCTTCCAAACAGGGCAATCAGGCCTGCACACTGTTTGTCAGCCAAGAAAATACATCAAATGTAGAATTTAAATGCCAGTGCAGGTTTTTTAAAAAGTTATCTTTTTTAAGAGTGGAAAAACATACCATTTAGGGCATACGGTGCCAATGTTGAAACCTTCATCTGTTATCCCGCTTCATGAAAAGTTTCAGCTGCCAATACAAACAACCAGGACATGCTGCGAACTCTCAAAAATATCAGATGTGGAATCAAGAATTTCATGAAACCCATTTGGAGCATAATTTTAGTTGATGTTTCAGGGACTGTACCCCCAAGCTGCACTTTCCTTTGGCAAGTAATGTCATGGAGATGAAACACCTCCGTAAGATATGAAATTCCATTGACATGTTACTGAAAGGGAGGACTGTGTAATAAGAGATTGTTAGGTGGAAGGAAAAGGTCAATTTTGGCTTTGAGACAACTTTGAGAAAGTGTATAAAATTTAGTTTTAAATATAATCATGTATTTTGAGTTTTCACTGCCCCAGTCCACTTGCAATGGGATCAACAGTACCTATAGGTTATGTTTCCTCCCAGACAAGTCAAAATGACAAATTTCGGATAGATCAGCAAAAGGTAATTGGTTCTTCCATACGTGCTGTTTTAACCCCAGTAACATTTATTTGTTTTTAATGACTCACACTAAATTGCCCATTGCAGTAAAGACCGAAAAATGTCTTTCAAACTGAAGAAGCGATAGCGCAAACAATGTTATTATGTGTGGTTCTCATTACACCAGTACCATGCTTGGAAGGAAAAAGACAGACTGAAAGTGTAGCGGCCTGGGTGGGATTCAATTTTCAGAAAATACAAAGCTTGTTTAAGTGGTCAAAAAGGGTCCTGCGCTGTTATTGGAATGGCTTACAATGTGCACACTGATGGAATTAACTTGACTTGCAACCCCTATCATTTTCATGACTGATTTCACGTGTGGCAGCATGCATTGTCACCAGTAACCCTGGAACAGTGTGACCACAATTTTGACTTTCAATTACCGTGATTGACAAGCACACTACTCATGCTGTGGTCAGCGATGGTCTACTCAATGAGAGATCATTGTGTGAGAGTTATTTATTTTGATCATTCCTTGAAAAGTCCGGTTGTTATCTCAGTGACCAATCAAACCAACAATAACCAAATATTCAGAGTGATGTAATAGTTGGAACTGAGTATAAATTGATTCGTCATAGCTGGAGAATGAAATGCTACAATGCTTACGGTCGTGTAGTGACAGAGCCAAAAGATAGACAAAACAAAACAACAAAAATCAAATTCTTCCTTGATTGTTCTAGTGCCTGAGAACTGTCAATTTGTCAACTGTCCTCACAGATATTTAATTGGAGGTGAAAACACAATGAACAACTTGCTTGAACATAATAAAAGCCACACTATCTTTTGATCCATGATGGAAAAAAACTATGTTCTACAGTGCACCTATTTGTCCATTAAAATGAGAGCATTTTTATTTAAAGCTAATATTGAAGCTCTTTGTCCGATGACTCTGAGAGATATTTGCACACCTGCTGCTTTTGTCACTCCTTTTGAGTGCAGCCCGGTAACACATTGCATTATGGGAATGTGTCATGTGAGGGAAAGGGAGAGAGTCTGGGGGTTGGGGGGTTTTGCAGATAAATCATAGGCAAAACACACCTGCAGCCCAGAAGGAAGAAATTCTAACCCTATTGCTGGAAGGGAACCATATACAGTAAATGTTTTATTTTAAACTGGATTTGACAGAGAACGTTAATATACCACTATCATGAGATTACGCATTGATCTTGATTAGAAGCTAAACCAAATATTACCAGCAGAAACATTTCAAGGAACGCAAGAAATCCAACTGAGAGAATTGAGAGGGGATGGCATTTATCATTGAGGGGGGAAGAGATATTAAATCAAGCATGTCAAGTTAAAAGACAACTGTTTTAATACGGCCCATGAGCCCATTAAGCGGATTGGATAGAAGAGCGATGAAAAATAGTTCTGCTACCCCAACTGGAAAGCTCTAAAAATTGATGTTTTCTAACCACTGTCGGGACACAACACTGATTTAATCAACCAACAAGTGATTGACTGGCTCTATTGAGAAGTGCTTATTTACTCTGGATAAAAAGCAGCTGGAAAGTGAATATGCTGCATTTATGTAGGTATGTAACTATACAGAAACATTCTTTGACAGAATGTTTGTTTCCCTTCAACCCTATGAGATGAAGTGACCCAAATCAGTGATCTTTCTTGTTGCTCTGTGGCACTTGGGTCAAGACTCTCATTGAAACAATTTTAAATGTTGTCCACAGGTCAAATCTCAGTGAGAATTAGCGCTGCAGCAAATCGCATAACTTTTGGCTTCTGTTACTGACCATTCTCAGAAATGTTGAAATATTACAAAAATATTGCCAACAAACACGTCTAGCCCAACCATATCACGGAAATGGACCAACTATCACTCACTTTCGAGATCCCATTGACCCACATGGTAGAAAAAAAAGGAACTAGCACTGTAGCGAGACTTTCAATGGTATGAAGTCAACTATTTCTTTTGTGCTTAGTGCCCGTGGTATAACACAAAAATGGCCAGACTAAAGTTGCAATCAGTGTGGGATCGATGGCTGACACAATTTAACTAAGACACAATTTGCAAATGGATTCTGGATGTTTGGGCTAACATGTCAGCTTGCAATGTTGATCGACCTATTGATGAGACGCGCGTAAACAAGACTGAATCTGACAATTACGCGCACTCTGTTGTTACATACTTTAATAAAGTACAACCAAACTCGCTCGCGCTCCTTCTGCTCTTTTTATAAACATAAGCTAGCATGCACATATTTTTTTAAGCTAGCTAGCATACATTTTAACATTAATTCATTTTTTAAAAATGCTTCTCGTGTATCTGTAAAATGCAGAAATAGTCCCAATAACTGCCACTACGCCTTTTAATACGGTGAACCATATTGTAGTCAAAATACTACTACTTTCCTTTTTTTTTTTTTTTTTTTTTAAATCCTAAAAACCTTTTTTTATAGATTTAGCCTGGATGTTATCGAATGCACTGTGGTGAGCGGAAACTGAGTCCATGGCTGGCAACCTAACAACCGCATATCTACATTTTACAAGCACACAACAGAGAGATAAGCGGCATATTATGAGCTGAGGACTGAATGCACAGCTGCGGGTTCACACGGACGCTCAGGCGCTAATAGCACTGAGTCAACATGTGCAAACATAATTTCGGAGCTTTAAAATTGGATTTAAGGAAGTGTTTGAAACAAGAGGAAAACGAGCAACTTTATTGCTTGATCATTTTTATCTGGTGGTGCGCTCTCTCATTTCACGCTGAGTAAACATGAAAAGTAGTGGTAATTATTTTTTGTTGTTGTTTTTTTTTTCTGGTTGCTTTTCTTTGACAACACGCAAAGTCAGAACTGAATAGTTTGGTTGTTGGTCTGTTAATTTTTTTGTTTGTTTTTAGAAAAGATCAATTTTCAAATATGCCATATGAGATAAATTCACATGATTTTAGAAAATGTACAAAGAGTGTGAATTTTTCTGATAATGTTAAATGTTACTAAGAAGCTTGAACTCCGAATAGATGAGGTCATATTAAAGAAACTAGTTCAATTGAAATTGTATTGGATTTATCTGTATTAGTCTCGTAGCAGAGAAATTTACATTTCACAGCAGCAAAGTTATGAAAGGAAGAGGAAAAGAAAGAAAGAAGTAGAAAAACAAAATACAGGAGCTGCTGGAAAGGCAGCCACTCTTGCAGTGCCATTTTGAAGTCAAACGAACAAAAAAAAAAACTGGGAAACGTGGTAGGAAACCCATTGCATATTGAGTTGTAATGTCCAGAAGTGAACAGAATCTTAATCCAGACCAGCACCAAAATGTTATGGGTCTTTTCTTTCTGTGTGACTATTCCTTGAAATGTTTTCATTGTGCAGACTAACAAGTAACTAATTATAATTAATAACTAATTAATAAATAATTAGTCAGGCTGCCTTTTCACGATCCAAAAACATTGTTTTTACTTGTGTGACAGTTAAGGATGTTAGCATGCCCATTTCGCAACATTGACCCTGTGAACGTCCTGTGCCGCGAAAGAAAATGAAAGTATACTATGTCACTGTACAGTTGACAGTTTTTACATCATTGAGAAGTCAGTCGGCAACATCATTCTCAAATATGGGAGCTCAATTAGAGAGTATTGTGGCAATGACGATGCACTAAAAATAAACCCTCTCTCTCATCTCAGTGGGGAAATTGGGTGTTTAATAAATCTGGCAAACTACAGCTCCTGACAGGCTACAATTAAAAGGCTGTAAGGGGAAAAAAACAGCATCAGCTATTCACGTCTTGTACAATTACACATTTTACACACACCCTGGAGTCCTATCTGTCAACTGTTGGGCTTGAAAAAACAGCTTGTGAGGTCACACACACACATACACACATAAACACACTCTTCCCGGGCACACAGTTTAAGTTGTGTTTGGATATGTTTAGAATGTGTGTGATGAAATGGCACCAGCTGTGTACACTAGAGCGATGCACAAGGCCCACGGGTAGAGGCGAAGCTTTAACCCTTTCCTTGCTTACGGTGGAGAAGGCGGGACAAAAGACACAATGGGACCAGGGAGGGTGGGAGAGAGCTTTTGCAACTCTTCGGTGTCAGGATCAGTTTCTTTTAACAGGCCTAGTAAATGCCTCAGGTAATTACAGCTGCAGCTCCCTTCAATAGACTTGTTTTTTTTCATCGCGCAATGAGTTACTCAAGAGGATCATAGGTGGCTTAAAAAAGAAACACAAACTATAAAGGCATAATTGTAAAAGTGTACTTTGCTCTTGTAATGTTGTAGGCCACCAAGAACATACAAACGGATTCAATTACCAGCCAGAATACCGCTGGAGATGAGCAACCACCAAATAATAGCTATCGCTTTTCCAAAATGGTGCCCAATACAACTACAAGAAGCATACCACATGGAAGACATTAACTAAACTGAGTTATAGGGGGGAAAACAACAAAACAGTCAAAGAGAAGAAAGGTCTGCTGTACCAACCTCTTGGAATAGAAAGACAGATTCTATTCAATAGAGGAGTGAGATAAACAAGAAATTGAGTGCTGTGGTGGAGACTGCTAGAGTATAATACTGCCCAGCCACAGGGGAAGCTACGGTATGCTCAATTATCCTCAAATTCTACAATGACACATTTTATTCGACAGGCAGTGCAAAAAAAATGGAGAGCTGCACCTAAGTAGGGACTGGCGTGTAATACTTCAGCATCGAGAAAAAAAGTCAGCAACAGAGTAACATATTATCTTGTGGGTTTTTCTTTCTCTCTCTTTCTCTCTCATTGAATGATGTCTACATGTATATAACCATAGAGCTGCAGTTTTATTTGAAAGAAGACTGAAGGATACAAGTTGGACATGGGCAGTATTTTTTTAATGGACAGAACTGTAGTGGAGTTAGCATATGGTATTTTATTATTTCTAGCAAGTCAAATGTTACAAAATCACAATTTTATTTGAAGGATAAGTTAAAGGGTGGCAATAAAGCAGTCTGCTGTGGAAAAAGTGGAGATTGGAACGTAATACAACACTTGGGAGTCCAGAATGAAGACATGGTAGCAAGGTTAGCTAACATTTGGACAGTATGTGTGTTTTTCATTTCAAGCTGAAATGTTGAAACAAGTGATATGCCAATTTCATTACGATACTAAGAACAGAAAGACAAGAGACCGCCGCAGCAAACAGCAGCACATATGGCTAATTTACAACAACAGTGTTGGCTAACATTAGCCTGTGTCTTCTTATTAATCATTTCTACCTGCACAAATGTTACACTGGTGCAACAACTATTCTATTTTGCCAATGTTTTTCCTTTCATCCCCCCCCACCCTTACATACAAATCTTGTTACATATCTACCCAAATGTTTTAGCACCGATGGAATTCCTGTTCGTTTGAGTATTAGCACCAGAGCAGGTGAAGAGTTTGCAAGAACATCTGTTGGTAATTTCAATCTCTCTACGCCTGGAGGCTATGAAATCCCACACTAAATGGATACTGTATTTGAAACATTATTAAGAAAAAAAAGGGAGGGAGGCAGACCAGATGGTCGTAAATATGAAGGATACACTGGTTCTCTTTCATGAAAGCATTGAGGTTGATCACATTCTGCTTTTACAAATACCAAAAAGCCAGACAAACCCAAATAGCTCCTCGTCTTGGGACCAGCGCTGAGACTTGCACACGTAACCACATAACTTTCGCTGTCTCACATCATGTGCATTATATGAAATCGGACAAATAAATGCTGTATGACTGGAAATAAACTCCACTGTGCTTGTGTAAAGGTTTTCCAAACAATGGAAGCAGATATGTTACTGACTGAAACCTTGTGTTGCTTCAAGTGATCGAAAGTGGCAATATGAAAATGCGGAGTCATCAATGCAACGAGAAACCCTTGAAGAGCAATAATGTGAACGCCCGACAGTGAATATAGCAGAATAAATCTGCGTAAAGCGGAACATCTGATGTCAATTTGTTTTTATGTTCCCGTAAATATTCCAAAAGGAGGATGGAAGTTTGGCTAAAATGACTCAAACAAGGACATTCAGCACTGAGTAGTTATCCTGACATGCAGTCAATCAATAATCCTATCAAAACTTGCACATTGGCAATATTCACTTCCACACAACATCCGTAATATTGACTCTCTTCCCACTTTCAAATCCCACCTCAAAACCCATCTGTTTAAAATTGCATTCACAGTTTAGTTTAATCAGCTATTTTAGTATTTAACATTTTATTCGTGGTTTTATTGTTTTGGTGCTCTTTTAAATGTAAAATATCCTCAGGTAATTTGAAAGGCGCTTGTAAATTAAATGTATTATTATTATTATATTCAGGTTTTGAAAATTGATGTAAACATGTGCAAAAAAAAACAAAAATATGATCAAATTCAGGTTTAAGAAAGACATCAGTTAATTCTTAGGACAGAAAAAAAACTTTCTTAAAGGACAACCCACACCTGCGGACAAGTTGTGTCCATAATTTGTAAAATCACTTCAAATGACTTCTACTGAGCGCATTTTGCAAAGATTCCACGGCATATAGCTATATTTTACGCTTTATGACTCGCGCTGAATATTCAGGAAGTCTTGTTTTCGAGTTGATGACGATGCCTGAAGTGACGTCACGGAAGGAACGCCCCTGACCGAGAAAGCGACACACAATGCATTTTGAGGGACTTTGTTTGGTCTGAATACTTTGTGTTGATGGCGAAATTAGAAGGAAAACACATAAATAACGTGATGGTGAATCGTTGTGTGTTGCACCAACACTACTATTTGATACTCGCTGACACAAATTCCCAGCAAACAAATCAGCCCATTTCCAACGGAGCTTGGGCGCCATCTTGTGCTTTTTCTGGGCACTACATTGGAGTCCAGACGGCTCAAATTGATAAGGAAGGACTTCTTTAATCGATTGCAAACATTTATGCTTTCCTCTTCAGAACTATTATATTCATAACTAGATGAGTAACAAGGAAGCATCTTCTCCGAATCTGAACTCCGTGAGCCCATTGTTTTGTTTCTTGAGCAAGGCAAGACGACCTGGTGTGACGTCACGAACTGGGGCCGGGACTTTCGGAAAATCCCCAGTTTCGAGCTGATTTGTGGCACTTTAAGGACACTTTAAGTCATTTTTATTGCTGTTTTGCATTTGACTAAAAATATCAGCCTGAGTGTTTTGGGTATTTTAGATGCTATAAAACGTGTTTCTGATGTCAGGAAACAAAAAAATGGTGTCGGTTGTCCTTTAAATGTAAAATATCTTCGGGTGATTTGTAAGGTGCTTGTAAATTAAATGTATTATTATTATTATTATTATTATTATTATTATTATTATTATTATTATTATTATTATTATTATTATATTCAGGTTTTAAAAGGTGATGTAAACATGCGCAAAAACAAAGACAAAAATGATCAAATTCAGTTAAAAAAAATATCAGTTAATTATTGGGAGAAAAAAAACAATGTCCCCATTGTGGGATGATTAAAAGCTTTCTGATTCTGATTTTTAAACTGGTGTTGAACTGATCCAACTCCAAAAGTTTGAACGCACAAGGTTTCCTGCAACATTTTTGTCTGCAAATTCAAAATCGTACTACATAATCCTACATTCAGATTCATAGATTTCAAATGAACGATGACATTCCCTTGTTCAACATTCTTCTGTATCAAGTCGCGGCTTGTTCCTCTTTCATATCGTCTCCATTAGTCATGACTGCGCCATCTAATTAATGTCACTCGTTCAGATTTTTCTGATATTAAAAACATTATAAAATAAAAAAAAATCTAATGTCTCACTAACTGCCTGGGTTGTGTTTTTATTTTTTATGTTACTTCAGATCCTGCCAAGGTGTATTAATACTTTTAAAAGAGCGATACATAACACCAAGCGCTTGGCAAACTGAGAAATAAACCTAAGGACAGTTGGCATGACGCATACGAAGAAAAGAATGCGTCCACCATGCAAACAATACTCATTAGCATGAAACGCTTGCTTTGTGCATGTTCGAAAAACCCACCCCACCCCGCCCACTCTTCAGCACTCCATATCCATTTCCATCCTACTGCAACTGGTGGAGATATAGGATAGACTTCCTTTGGCCTAGTGGCCAATTAAACGTTACAGATGATTACACTCGCCCTGAGGAATTTGGAGCAAACGAAGACCAAGAAATCTAGTGGAATCAAAGAAGCGTTCTCTCGGGAGCTGATGAAGACATGATGAAATTGGGCACATATGACAAGTTGGCCACAATGAAGCTGATGAAACAGTACAACAAAGCCGGCAACTTTTTTTGGGCAGCGGCAGAGACCAAATAGACCTGATAACCCAGCAGGAGCAGGGAAACGTTTCTTTGACTTTACCACAATGGCAAAAACAGTTGTGGGATTATTCTTCTGTCAGAGTGATACATCACCATGAGTAAAACCCTGGCATCATGAGACTCCCTGACCCCCCTAAAAAAATATTTGGCTTGCATAACATTCTGCATCTAGTAAACATACCACAACTCCCTGGTGATGTTTCACAAGCATGCAGTGAGGTTATGCTTGGAAACCTTGTCATGGAAGTAGAGAAAGAACATTACATGGTCTCTGACAGTCTGCACATGAAAGTATAAAATGCAGTCAATCAAGAGTTTTGATTTAAATCTGTATTTTGGATGGGGAAGGAGGGTTGGATGGGGCATATTATAATCTATCATGTCATTGTTAACTCATTCACTGGCAGGCGATGTGCAAATATGTCTCCACTCCAGTGCCAGTGTGTTTTGTCATTTTCTCTCAAATTGCGGGACCCACAGAATATTGAGCTTTAAGACAACATAAATATTAAATGCAGCGTAAGAACCCTTAGCCTCTCTTCTTTCAAAAAAAAAAAACGAGTTAATTCCTAAATTATAAGGGTCTGGAGTTATATGAGCTTGAAATAAGGGCTGCTGTCCAAAATACAATGCAATATTGGTTTATATAGCAATTTAACAACAACTGAAGATGGAACAAAGCGCTAACATGGAAAAACGGAAATGCTGCCCCCTTGTGGAAAAAAAAAAAACATTCCCAAAGGCTATGGCCAGCGCGTTATCGGCACCAAAGCAGGAAAAAAAACAAAACCCGAACAAATTCGGGAATGCCGCTCTACGTCATATTTTCAATTCGCGAATTCGGAGTGTCAGGAACCTTAGACTCTCTTCTTTCATCAGAAAAAAATGAGTTAATTCCTAAATCATAAGGGTCTGGACTTATATGAGCTTGAATTGAGGGCGGCTGTCCAAAATACAATGCAATACATACACATTTGTTCAGATTTCAAGCTTACTTGGTTGTAGAGTTATCTGCATTGAAAGTGGGGGCGGCTGTACAAAAGGTAAATGCTGCCCCCTCATGGGAAGGGGAAACATTGCCGAGGTCTGACCGGAGCTTGATTCACACCCACTTAAAAACAAAACCTGAACAAATTTCCGAATGGCGCTCCACAAAATGCTTTTCAATTCCCGAATAATTCAGGAATGGCAGTGAGTTAAGAATTTGTCATTTTTTAATTGAAATGCACTACTTGGCTGTTACCAAGGGAGGCGCTGTTGATTCACTCGCAGGTTTTATGGGCTTCAGAAGAAGAAACATGACATCCGTTAAGGTCCACGTTATAGTCCCGCTTAGGCTCGAGCATGATTCTACTTGATTCTACTTACATGGAAACAGGAGCTCCAAACATTCACCTTGAAATACTAACCATGCTTTGAACTGGCCAATATTCATAAAATTCTTGTCCGTTTCTCTACAAGCATGTTTTGAAGGAAAAAAAAATGGGTCTATTTTTTTGTCACAATTTACAACACCGCAGAATGGATGTTCAAAGTGTACGCTCTACATTCGTCCTTTGTCTACAAAAGTCTATCGTTCCCTCAATAGCGACATAACACAATGTTGTACTTAAAATGTGAACAATCACTCACAAACATACTCTACCGCAGCGCTAAAGTCGCCATTACAGTAAACAATGGTACGAAAACACTTCTGAACTATAAATCTAAAACAATCAGATTCAAAATGAACTCCTATAGTGACTGATTTTTCACGCGGGGGCACTTTATAACTACAAATCCTCAAAATGACAAGTGAGATGTAGTCATACATGTTTACGTGTGCATTTTTCCAGTTTTTTTTAATTCAAAGAGATATTTTACAAAAAAAGTTTGTACTTTTACTCTCCACGGCTGCTTAAACTCTGGCAAAGCATTTGAAGTAAGCAACTGAGAGGTTATGCTCATAAAAAGCCGATTTTTTTTTTTAACAAACGTGCAAATTTACCAGTGATGTAACATAAATGTGTACCCAAATTGGAATAGAACAGACTATCACTAAGTTACATTAAAAATAAAAATTGGAAAGTCATAAATAGAAAACAAACACATGACAAACAGTAAGTATAAGTGTTAACGTCTCGTGCCACAGGACGACATATGACACCGCTGCACTTTGAAATCTCTCAGCATACGATGTTGTAAATCAAAAACCCCTCCGCCCCCTGTCATATTCATTATTTGTTTCGACAAATTGAATTTTCAGAGAATAAAAACGAAAGAACCTTGTTCAAAACATTTTCAGGGGTTGATTTCAGTTTTTTTCAGGGTATCTTCCTCCTGTGCAAAGTAGTTGAATCAACCGTGGCTTTGGTTCAGTTAACTATTGTATTTTGAAAAATGTACTCCGGGAAAAATTGCCCAAAAAATTAATAATGATTTAATATTTCAAACATTCGGACAAGGTTCTCTTTGGACAATTTGTTGTTCAATCTTTGTCAATGGGGAAAAACAGCAATTCTAGTACTCGTGCAATGACTGCTTGGGTAGTGATTTGCCTTCTTCTTTCATTATAGTTGATGGAAGTAACAGCATGACTTCAAAATCCAAGCTTGACAAAACTATGGCATTGGGTCACATTACGGGTTGCAAGTGAAGATATTCATTTATTTTTTGAAACTGGATTGCAGATGATCAAATGTGTTGTTTCTGACTTTGTGTTCATCATGTTTGCAGCAAGATCTGCATACAAACTAGTGCCATAATTCGTGTCATATGGCAATGCATTAAGTTCTTGTCGAAGCTCTTTGCAGATATTAACATGCAGCACTAAAGTCTGTTAAAAAGTTTGCTTCCTGAGTGGCAGGTGAGTGATGTCGTTTGATGACAATCAGAGAAGGAAAACCTGCACATGTTGAAATCCGTTTACAAGTGATGCACTCTCGCGTTCGGGTCATTCTCATCAAACAAACAAGCACTCTCACCTTGTTGAAGTTGTAGTATCCCAAACAATGGGAGAAATCCATGTTCACTGGTTCTCCCGGAATAGCATTTCCACCGGCAGTTGGGTAAAAACGTACATCCATGGTAAAATGCAGGAGGGGGGGTGGTCGCGCTGCTGTGGCGCGCCGGGGTACAGCGTGCTTTTCTCGGCTTGACAATCCAAAAATGACCTCGGCGCCTGGTAGTGATATTATGGTGACTGTATAGGTTAATAGTCAAAATAGGAGTTGGAAGTAGTATAAGTTCGGGTTATCCCCCTTCTACGCGCAAGAGAGTCTTTGCAGGAAAGCTGTAAGAAGGTGCCCCTCATGGAGCGCCAGTGGCCAAGCATGTACACGCAGCTGCTGGATACAAAAGACCGGCAGGGAGCGAGCGAGCGAGTGGGTGAGGAAGCGAGAAAGGCTCGAGTGAGCCTGGGTTCACCTCCCCCTCCTAACTTATTCTCCAGCTCCTTCTCACACGCACCGATTTAAAAGTTAAAAGTGAGTTCCTCAAGAAAACATTTCCACGCGAGTCGAAACGACTGAGCGGAGGAAGTATCCGAGCTAGCTAAATTGTGCAGGGGCACCACGGACACGCCGTTGCGTGGAAGTGATGTGAGATTGTTTGTAAAGAATTGAGGAACGACGACACACGAAAACAAGGTAAAGTGTGCCAAGGAGAACATACTCAGCAAGACACGCCCACACGTAACAACAGGATGCAAATACATTTTCAAAATACTTTTTGTTACAACAAAAACACAACATTTAGGTTGGGTGTGTCAGGTGTTAGTGATGTTTTTACAGTGAGACCTTTCAAAGAAGTGTTCCCGTGTTTTCAACGATTTCAAGACTTGCACCAACATAATATTGTGTAGTGGCGGCCGTGGATTTGATTGGTAGGCCTTCAGTGGTGCTACTTCTTAATCAATCCAGATTTTTTTAAAAGTGTGGCGTGATTTACTACAAGTCCACGAGAGGGTACCATTAGCTAGGAAATAACTGACCGACCTTTCTAAATGCTGTCATTTCTTCTTGAAAAGTCCATCTTGAAAATGGCTTTAACAGGAAATCTCCAACTAAAGCCATTCCTTCTCCTCTTTCAGCTATTGTTGGTTGACAAAACTGCTATTAAATCAACACAATATATTTACATATGCAGCTCGCTACCGATACAGTGTGCTAGCTTTGGCCAGTATGCTCTTGTGACTAGCGGCTTGTGATCACAGCCGTTTTGATTGGCTAGTGACTCACTAATCATAGTTTGCGAAAATTCTGACGTTGACCAGCGCCTTCAAGAAGGTGTTGTACCCCTTTTGGGTTGCCAACTCGAATTCTGATTGGTTTGAGCAACAGTTTTATTGAGACATTTGATGCGACAGGGTCCGCAGAACTGATTGTGAAGGCGTCCAGATATATTTCTGACCCTGGTAACAAATAATGGTTGACATGTGATTGGTTACACGCTTAAATATGAAAACACACGTCTGGAAGCAACACAACAGGGGAAAGTAATGAAAGGAAGCTGAAAGACAATTTGGTATTTTTAATAAGAATTCATGGACAAAATGTAATTAACATCAGTCCGTGATTCAGATATTTTTAGGCCAGCAGAGAGGGCTTTGCAGGCGTTGGCGGTTCGCCACTGGTGTTCTGTTACAATACAGTATACAGTATACAAAAATAGAGCAGCCTTTTTTTTACTGGATGAGGAAAAAAAGTTGTTTTCTAGATGTTTCTGTTCTTTATTAAACATCAGGAGTAAGTCAATTGCGTTCACATGCACACGCGGAGATTCATTCACATACACACACTTTTTGTGAAAACAAACATGTCAAGCACAACAATGACTTTGATGAAAATATATATAGCTTTTGTGACAACTCAAACTATAAAGTATAAAACCAAAATCTGAAGAAAAGCTATTGATGGCAAAAACATAATTTATTTGCAGAATTACGACCACCAAGTGACTGACTCACCACGTACCTCATGGGTGGTTTTCTTACATGGTGTACATCAGTCACTACTGGGATTCTTGTTATTTTTTCCCCCTTCAGAATCATATCACACATGTGTGATATGATTCTACTGGCCCCATCGCTTCGTGAGAGTCTCACGAGGGATTATTTGTCCATTGGAAATGTGTTGGTAATACAGTGATACCTCAGTTTATGAACGCTTTGGTTTACAAACTTTTCACCTTACGAACATTAAATTCGCGAGAATATAATCTTGGCTTATAAACTACTTTTCAGAAAAAAACACCAAGCGCCACAATAGCTGGCGGACTAGTTTTCGGCGGAAGAACACCAAACCACACGGTCGAACAGCACCGCGGTGGCTGGCAGACGAGTTTTCCACACCCACTTTCTTCAGCGCAGACGTGGTTTGTTATCGAGTGGATAGTTTTGCTTTTTTGGGACCGAAAAAGACCCCACCACAGGCTAGTGTTAAGCCGAAGAGGACACAAAAGAAAATTACGGTAGAGCAGAAAAAAATCATCAAACAACACGGACGAGGTGTGCGTTTGTGTGACTTAGCGTCCCAGTACCAGTATGCTAAGTCGAGCATTGCTACGTGTGGCTGAGGATATTTCTGTGTTGTCCAAGCAACAGTCTCAGGCAATAGAAGAGGTTGAAAAACGTCTGTTGATTTGGATTAACGAAAAGTAGCTAGCAGTGGACAGAGTGTGTGAGGGTATTATCGCAGAGAAAGCACGGCAACTTCACTCGAATATCATCAAGAGGCAACTACATCAACAACCATCACAAAGGTAAATAAAATCACTTTATTATATAGTACAGTTTATTTCTTTAATTACAATATAATAGCACATTTATTAAACATAAAAGAAGGTATATTTTGTGTAGTTTTAAGGCTTATTTAGTAGAAAATTATGTTTTATGGGGACATGGAAACGGATCATTCTCATGGGAAATAAATGTTTGGCAGACGAACGTTTCGCCTTAAACACACTTTCTGGGAACCAATTAAATTCATAAACTGAGGTATCACTGTATCATGAAAATTATGGGATTAACCTCCCCTACAATACTCCCACCTCAGTATGTATACGGAAATCTGCACTTTGATCCAATTCAACCACTGAAAATATTCCAAAATTATTCATCTTGCTATATTTTTGTTCTTGTAGTCTATTGAGCAGTGTCATATAACAACTACTATTGCTTTGTTCTCTTTTAATTATCAGCGACAATCAGGTTCCACTTCATTGACATAACCACAATCCGATCTGACGGTAACAATTAATCTCTCTGCCTATGATAATTTTCCATTCACACACACACGCACACACACGCGCACGCACACACGCACGCACACACGCACGCACACACACATTTCATCCAACAAAAAAAGTTCCGCAAACATTTGTAATACATTGTGTCAAGAATTAGGTTACTCCTCAGAGGAATAACATTTTTTTTCTTTCCTGGGTTTTTTAATAAATAGGTCACCGCTTTTCGTCAGCGGTGTATTATAAACATTTGATGTCAGATGAAAGTGATAAAACAGAAAATGTAAGGTGGCTTCATTTTGAACTCAACGAACGACTCTGCAGCTCGCTAGAGAAGCTAACATAGCAGAATATGTCTTCGCTCTGTGCTCCTCCTTGTCAAATAATTGGACTCGGCTCCTGGATTTACACCCTGCTACTTATTACCGTGTCCTGTTATTCAAACATGATTTTTCACATTTGGCGATGGCGAGGGGCAAAAGAGGTGTGAATAATCATGAAATCATTTGTGTTTGTTTTCTGTTTGTCTACAAAATACTGTATCACAAAGTGTGTCTGTACAGACAAAAACAACAAATTCGTTAAAAATCCACCCATGCTGTATTTATAGCAGCTTTTATGACTGCTTCATAAGAGATAGAGAAAGAGAGAGAGACAGTGATAGAGAGAGAGAGAGTACATATTACTGGTATATTTATCTCAGTTGTAGATTCAAAATTTTAGCATGAATATCTTTCAATTCCACGTTGCAGTTGGCACATGTCCCCTCTGCCTCACAAACAGAAGATAAAAATCTCCCAAAATGTTTTATTCAAGTTTTTTGTTCAATTTTAAGCCACACACTGTGGTGTCTTGAAACGCCTTTGCGGTATGCCTTCTTCAATAAAAACTCTTTATGCTTTATTGTTTATAGCACATGTAAGAATATATTTAAAAAAAAAGGGAACCGTGTACCATGACTTGATTCAAATTGGCATTAATAATAATAATATCATCATCATCATCATCATAATCATAATAATAACATTTAATTTCTAAGCACCTTATAAAACTCTCAAGGGCACTTTACAGTCACAAGATTATTTTATTTTATTTTTTGTGCGGGTGAGCAGCGGCAGCCATTCGCACCAGCGTTCACTCTACCCGGAAGTAACACAGCAAGTTATGAAAGGAAGAGGAAAAGGCTCATTTGTTATTAAAATTACAACTTATAGTTAGTTTTGCATTTCACAGTCATCACTGGTGAACTTATTATGACACTTGTAAATTTACATATTTAAAGCATATTTTTGTGGGCTGTTTTCATAGTGAGGCGAACTCAGCATATAAATTGTCTCTTGCTTTGTGTCTCGTTTGACAGAAGACTTCTGCTGGTAATAATATTAAAATCATTTAAAGGACAACCGGCCCCAATTTTTTTGTTTCTGATCTGACATCAGAAAAACGTTTTATAGTATCTAAAATACCCAAAGTACGAAGGCTGATATTTCCAGTCAAATGAAAAACACCAATAAAAATGACTTAAAGTGTCCCAAAACTACTTCAAAATGACCTCAGAAAGTTTCATTTTCAGGAGATCCCGCCCCTTTGTTCGTGGCGTCACGCCAGGACGTCTTGCCTTGCTCGAGAATCAAAACAATGGCTTCAGATTCGGATAAGATATTTTCTTGTTACTCATCCAGTTATGAATATGATTAAAATAGTTCTGAAGAGGAAAGCATAAATGTTTGCAATCGATTAAAGAAGTCCTTTCGTATCAATTCGAGCCATCAGGACTCCAATGTAACGTCCCAGAAAATTCACAAGATGGCGCCCAAGCTCCGTTGGAAATGGGCTGATTTGTCTACTGGGAATTTGTGTCAGCTAGTATCAAATAGTAGTCTTGGTGCAACACACAACGATTCACCATCGTGTTATTTATGTCTTTTCCTTCTAATTTCGCCATCAACACGAAGTTTTCAGACCAAACAAAGTACGTTTGGCATGTTTGTAATCATTGCAAGACAGCGCGCTGTCGCGCTTGAGGAAGATAATCCCCCCATTTGAACACCCTCCAGCATCCTTGCTCAGGAGATGGTCAACAATACCAAAGTATCGGCAACAAATGCGCTTTGTAATTACGGAAATCATTCATGTTGGGCTTCATGCAAAACGTGTTCTTGTATGATATCGTCCTCCACCCCCTCCCTCTACCCTCAATCCGGATACATAAACTAGCAATGTTACACTTGCAGGTACACCCACCCAATCAAATCCCATTCAAGTGACACATAAAACATCCCACAACGTCTGCCGCACTGCACACATCAGATAAGCAAGATTCAACTGTGCCTGCTCATTGGATGTTGTGTTGGCCACATGACACATTCATTGTGCGTCTTTTTATTTTTATTTTTTCCACGCAGTATTCCATGTGTTTTTTATTGTTGTTCAGCAGTGCAACCAGGCGGTGGAATTCATTTCCTTTTCTCTCTTCTGCTTTTTTTTAGGGGGGGGGTGGAAGCAAACATGAGTTATGCTTCTCTACCATATGTCATTTCCTCCTCGGCCTGGTGACACTGAAGCGACATGAAAACAAATTTTCATCATCCACTGGCTCCTGCTCAGTTGCAATTAAAGCATTGCAGTGTGGCTAGGCCCACTGATAAAATAAATGGAATAAAACGCAAAAAAAAGTGATTCATTAGCTAAGTGATCTCTTCTTAAAGGACAACCGACGTCACTTTTTTGTTTCCTAACTGACACCAGAAAAACGTTTTAGAGCATCTAAAATACCCAAAACACGCAGTATGATATTTTTATTCAAATGCAAAACACGTCTGTGTAAGCTCTCAGTCGTACAGGAGTGGTCCATCGATGAAAAGGTTTCTTCAGCTGTCATCTGTACTTTTTTTGAAGGTGTCGGACGTTTCGCTTCTTATCCAAGATGCTTCTTCAGCGAACTAAAGTCTTACTGGTAGTATCGGCCCTATATATATATATATATATATATATATATATATATATATATATATATATATATATATATATATATATATATATATATATATATATATCCCTAATGTCCAGACATAGCGGCGCCGGACACTGCTCTGATAGGTCCCTACTCTCAGGTTGGGGGGAGCAGAGGACCACAGGGAGTGGTCCTCTGCTCCCCCCAACCTGAACAAATTCGGAAATAGCGCTCTACCTCATATTTTCAATTCCCGAATAAATTTGTGAATGAGTTAAAAAGTACCTTTTTCGTGTTTTCCCTTTCTGAAGCTTTGCGATTATGCGACATTTCCCATGAGGAAAAAAATCCCTTGATTCAACCCGCTCAATGCTTCATGAAGCTTCGACCATGATCTCAGCTTGCCTGCTGTTTTTTTTTTTTTGGTTACATGACAAGTATGAATACAAACCCCAAAGAGAGTCTTCCAGGGATTTTGTTGCACTGCCAAAACATTATTTCCATATTGCCCTTTGGTGGCCAATAAGAAGCAAGGACTTCACAATGACAAATGCGAAGGACACTTCATTACATTACTCCCAATTAAATATCTGTCCTCAGCCACGTTAGTCTTCTTCGTGTTCGTCATCCATACTAATTAGTGCACGTCTCGCACGCCGCGCGCTGGAAAGAGGACATTTCAATATCCCATTAAGCCATTTCAAGATAGAGCTCTTGATTGGCATTCTCTTTTAAAGGCGGCGGAGGAATGAATTACGTTTGCCACGTCACATTTTCGAGTTCAAGTCGTGTTATTACACACGGAATAATCAATTGTGTGCTTACATCTGATTGAAACCGGCTTCTTTGTCGCCAAAGTGCAGCTGTTGCGAGTCGTTCGGTGAAAAATCAAAGAGCGGCGAGTGACTTGGATGCACGTCTTCATTCCGCGTGGCAGTTTTGGCGACGGGGAAAGGATTGTGTGAAATTTTAATGATTTAAAGCGGTGTAAAGTGGCTCCTATGAGCTGTCGTTCGCTCTCACAATGTAAATGAAAAGCATATGCGCATGCACGCTCACAAAGAGTCTATGAAAGTCTTCAATATTTATTCCATTGCCACCAAGCATTAATTACCTTCCATTTTGACAGGACATCTGTTATTCGCAGAAACGTTGGCTCGAGAGAATACATACGCGTCTCCTGCGGTTGTGTACGCACTCTAAATGGTGGCGTGTAATGAGTTTTTAGTAATGAAATTTCAATGTAGGATGATGAATAAGCTCTCAGCTAGAACAAAGTCAATTATTCTGCAAGTAAACATTTTCTGTATGCGCTACATAGGGGGAGGAAAAAACGGGGAGCAGTAAAGGTTTTTTTTTTTTTTTACACGACGACAATCTTGAGAAAGTATATTAACTCATTCACGATTGTTTTTCGGGAATTGAAAATATGACAGAGCGCCATTACCGAAATTGTTCAGGTTTAGTTTTTTCATGCTTGGGTGCCGATAAAACGCTGGCAGGACCTCTGGCAATGGTTTTTCCCTTCCACTTTTTTCCATGTCAGCGCTTTTTTCCAGCTCCAGCTGTTGTTAAAGCGTCACATGAACCAATGTATATACACTGATACCTCGGCTTACAAACACTTTACCTTACGAACTTTTTGCCTCACGAATATTAAATTCGCAAGCATATAGTCTTGGCTAACGAACTAGTTTTTGGCGGACGAACCAAACCACACAGCGCGACAGTGGCTGGCGGACTAGTTTTCCACACCCCCTTCTTTGAGTGCAGACGTGGTTTGTTATCGAGTGGGGTACTTTTGCTATTATGGGACCGAAAAAGACCCCACCACAGGCTAGTGTTAAGCCGAAGAGGACACAAAAGAAAATTACGGTCAAGCAGAAGAAGGTGATTATCGAAAAACACGAACGATTTGTGTAACTTAGCGTCCCAGTACCAGTACGCTAAGTCGACCATTGCTACGTGTGGCTAAGGGTGTTTCTGTGTTGTCTAAGCAACGTTCTCAGGCAATAGAAGAGGTTGAAAAACTTCTGTTGATTCGGATTAATGAAAAGCAGCTAGCAGGGGACAGTGAATGAGGGTATTATCGCTGAGAAAGCAATGCAACTTCACTCGGATATCAAGAGGCAACTACATCAACCACCATCACAAACGTAAATAAAACGTAAATAAAACGACTTATTATATAGGACCGTTTATTTCTTTAATTACAATCCATTTATTATTCATAAAATAAGGTATATTTTGTGTAGTTTTAAGACTTATTAAGTAGAAAATTATGTTTTATGGGGACCTGGGAATGGATTAATCTCATTTTTAATGGTTTCTTATGGGAAATAAATGTTCAGCAGACGAACTTTTCACCTTACACGCACTTTCTGGGAACCAATTAAGTTTGTGAGCATAGTTGCCACTGTATTTTGCATCGTCACTCTCATTTTAAGCTTATATAACGCCAGACCCATATAATTTAGGATTTTTTTTCTGATAAAAGAAGAGAATCTAAGGTTTCTAACGCTGTATTGAATACGTATGTAGTCTTAAAACTCAGTATTGTGTGAGTCCTTGAATTGTGAAAAGTGACAATGACAAAAACCCTGGCACTGGAGTGGAGACATTTTTGCACATCGTCTCGCAGTGAATGAGTTAAGATCAGCAAAGTGGTAAATTTTCAATCCTGGCGTGATGATATTTCAAGCGCGTGTCACAAAATGGACGTCTCTTTACATTAGCTGGGACGTTGTCCAGCGGCGGACGAAAGTGTGCTCGTGTGAAAGCAGTACAGCATTGGGCCGATTTCTTCCTCCAGTCTCCGCTTTTCAGCAAGTTAAAGTCACGCTCCATTAAAGTCTGGAGATTAACTTCCTCTGTCGAAAACAGTCCACTTTTTACCCCTGATGAATACATTCCTTTATTTTGGGCAGTGTGCTTTGCGTGCTATTAGCTTTTTCCACAATAAAGCCTTTTTCACTCATTTTGACGGTCACGTCGGTGTCACTTTCAGTCTGAATGTAATCTTCAGAGTCAAAACTGAGCGAATACATTCGGCGCTATTGGTTTTTTTTTTTTTCTGGAACATCACACATCGGACACGCTGTCACGAGTTTAAATATGAAGTCCAAGATGGCGCCAGAGTAGGCAGCTGTCAGCAAGTGCTCTCACAAGCTTTGCTTTATTTTGTTATGTTTGTGTTTTCTTTTGTCACTTTGTGTTATTGTGCGTCATGTAGAACAGATATGGATTGTTTTTCAGCATTTTTGGCTACGATATTCATCAAGGAGGAGACGAATATGCCAGCACCGTTTTTGATTGAGAGGAATGTCCGTGCTTTTTGATTCTCATCGCTGGACAGCTGTGGGACGATTGTGCTTTTTTTCATGGCATGAGGATCTCACACTGAGAAGAAAGGAGCGTCCATACATATGTGGAACTGTCGTGGCTTGGAATTGAAGCGGATTTATGTAAGACAGGAGATGTTACACAATATATTTTCGTCAATGGAGGCTGCAACTTTGTGTTTGCTTTCAATACTATTTAGGTTGTAGTAAACGTGTGCATTCCACCATGACGTCTCTTATCCACTGGTGAAAAGGACACTTTAACTCTCTCTTTCTTCTAGAACTGCTTCATACAACAAAGAGGGTGCAGAAAGTCCCTAAGATTGAATGACTGTGTCTTTGTGTTGTCATATTATTTTGACTTCAAGATGGCGGCACAAGAGTGGCTGCCTTTCCAGCAGCTCCTGTAGTTTATTTTTTCTACTTCTTCCCTTCCTTTCCTCTTCCCTCCATAACATTGCTGCTATTAAATCTAAATGGCTCCACTGTGACTGTAAAGTGACCTTGAGAGTTTTGAAAGGCTCTTATAAATGAAATGTATTATTATTATTATGATGACTGTCATTATGATGATGATTATTATTATTATTATCAACAAATAAATTCAAAAATAAAGCAATTGGCATCTACCACTATTATTATTATTATCAAATTCAAAAATAAAGCATTTGGCATCTACCACTATTTTTGTACGGGTGTCAACGTGATGTCATCATCACAATGCATCAGCGCACAAGAAAAGGCGGCAAGGCAGTTTGAACACGTCTTGTTTATGCCTCATACGTTTTCTGTAATCACAGTAATGACGCAGACGCCTCCGTAGTATCAAAGACGGGTTATTCCATTTGATCCACTGTGGCCCCGGCTCACTAATGCTTGTCACCGGCCATATTCTTTCGTTTATATCATGGTGAGGAGGACTCCTCATGCATATGTAATGCCCTCCAGCGCAACTGAACACTCAGCATGAAATGAAATAGTGCCCCGCTTAGACAAATCGAAATCTGCATATGGCCCGTTGTATACAAATGAATACTGATGGAAACGTGCAGGCTACTTGAAACCAGTCCGATATCAGATATTAAGGACTTGCTTGTTGTGATATCTGTTGTGTTTCTCGCTTTGTGTGGCAATAAAAGACACATTTTAGAATAGGGTGGTGGGGGGTGGTGACATTTTGCCAATGCACATTTACAGACAATCGTGTTTCTTGGCTGGCAATCACATCAGCCTCTAAGCATCGAGACAGACACCATGACCACAGTGCATTTTTCCCAGCTACATTAAAATAACTGTATTTTTTTCTTCCATGCTCCAATAACTGAAGAAAAAAAAGCTTGATTTGTTTTCCCCCATGGCTGCAAATCTCATTTTTATAGCAGCCTGATAATATGTGCAAACCAATTCCAAATCCACTTTTCCAGTCTACTTTTCCATTATCACAATAAAATTGGAGCTCTTTTTTCTCTCCCTTTTTCTTTTTTTTTTTTCTATTTCACAACGTCTGAACGTTGAAACACATTAAAACATCTCGGAGAATAGCCGTGCCCTCTTGAACGTTGTCTTTTGAATTAAATGTCAACAAAGGTGTAAAACTAAATGTAACCTCATCTCCGGCGGAATATAAATGTGCCACTGTTCAGATCGAGATGAGATGTCCGGCATAGAGAGAGAGTGGACCTCATCTGCGTGCTCATAAATTAATAAGAAAGGCTGTCTGCACTTGAGTGACACATCTTTGATTTGCAGCAAACAGTTCATTTCAATCCGTGTTATAACTCTTCACGGCATCTCGCTTCCCCTCAAAGTCATTTGGGGAGGGAAGTAATATGCTAACATCTAATAAGCGAAACTTATTTGCTAATGCAAGGCGAAGCGGAATCACGGGCGACGTAGCGTCATTTAAATCAACCTCATTTAACCAGTCAAAACAAATTGCTGATGGGGCCAATGATAATATTTCAATAATGTCAGTGATTTTTGCTGCTTAATTATGCCGGAATGCATGCAAATCTATTCAGGGTAACAGTATGGATTATTTGTTTCCCACATTTGTATATACATTGATATTTATATATACGTATTTAGATAAAAAAAACAGCATAAGCAGATACAGTACATACGCTCAAATTACGAACAACCCAAACGGTTGTTCATAAGGTGAATTTGTTCGTAAATTGCTTCAGTGCTATATTTTGTATGTATTGTATGTTTAGGGTTTATATAAGTATGTTTAAAGATTGGACAGTGATACCTCAGTTTGCGAACTTAATTGGTACCCAGAAAGTGTGTGTAACACGAAAGGTTCATCTGCCAAACATTTATTTCCCATAAGAAACCATTAAAAATGAGAATAATCCATTTCCAGGTCCCCATAAAACATAAATTTATCCTAAATAAGCCTTAAAACTTATGTCATATCTCTGACAAAACTACACAAAATATACTTTTTTTGTACAATAAACATGCTATTGTATTGTAACTAAAGAAATAAACTGTACAGTATAATAAAGTCGTTTTATTTACCTTTGTGATGGTTGTTGATGTAGTTGCCTCATGATGATATCCGAGTGAAGTTGCCGTGCTTTCTCAGAGATAATACCCTCACTCACACGGTCCCTTGCTACCTGCTTTTTGTTAATCCAAATCACAAGAAGTTTTTCAACCTCTTCTATTGCCTGAGACCGTTGCTTAGACAACACAGAAACACCCATAGCCACACGTAGCAATGCTTGGCCCCATAATAGCAAAAGTGCTCCACGTCTGCACTCAAAGGAGGTGTGGAAAACTAGTCCGCCAGCCACGGTGGCGCTGTTTGACCGTGTAGTTTGGTGTTCATCCGCTGAAAACTAGTCCGCCAGCCACCATGGCGTTGTGTGGTTTAGTTCGTCTGCCTAAAACTAGTTCCTATGCCAAGATTATATTCTCGCAAACTTTATGTTCGTAAAACGAAAAGTTTGTGAGCTAAAGCGTTCGTATCACTGTATAAGTAACCTGTATTGGTTTGTACTGAAAAAGAAACATTGAATAAAATATATTCTTTATAAACATATGTATATGTACAACTGGAGATAATATTACATATGTTACTAAAGAAATGTTCGTATGTACCGTTGTTCGTAACTCGAATGTTTGGAAGTAGGGGAGCGTCTGTATACATTTGGTTTCGTTGTTTTTCATTCGTCAGTGAAAATACGTTTTGTTATCACTCCAATATCATATGTAAATGAGCAATTTTATATAACTTGACTTCCTCCTTGGAGATAACAAACAGGCATGTGACGTGTAATACATTAAGTCAGACTAAATTTTTGGTCATTGTCAAAGATGTTCGATCGGACACTGTGGGCGAAGGCTCGGACCCTGAAAGATTGCCTTTACTGCCGGCAGGAGACGCAGCCATCATGACAAACGCCTGAATTCTACAGCCCTCTGCCAAGCTATTTATTGAGAGTATATGCAAATTTAAGTGATACATTAGTAAAACATAGTTTTCTTGATTAGAATACCACACCCCTGGAACTTTGAGCGCGAACAGCTGTAAGCAATAAAACATTGTCTCTTCCATGAACTGATAAATTTGTATCCTGGCTAATGAGCTCTTCCTCTGAAGGAGTTTTAAGTCGTAAATTGCTTCGATGATAAAGGAGTACCCCAAGTCCTAAATTCTGTCCAAGGCCGGATCTCCTAGATGAAGATGACAGTTTAACTTGCTGTGTGTGTTGACCTGATTGCCCCCAGCTTGTCTGTGCTTCAATTGTGTATTCGAGTCACACATGTTGACTAAGCATATAACAGCATCATAACTTCTTATTCTCTATCAGTCATAACTTGGAACTCCTGCAAAATCATTTTTTTTTACTAAGTTATTTTAAGGTCAGGTTACTTCACATTGTGAATTTAATCGCCTGACACGGCTCAGTGTCGACGAATAGAAGCCTCGACCCCTTTTACCATCTCTCTTGGAAAGCTGTCATTTCCATTAGTGTAGAGCTGCCAGTGCCCTGACAAACTCTCTCAACTCGCTTCGATTGGACATGCATTGGACTGTGTCCTTTAAGTCTTCATAAATGACAGCACTTTTTGAGTCACGGTTGGCTTCGCAGCGCTGGTGGAAGGAATTGGTACACTGTGTGTACTGTAGAGTGGGCTGGCTTCTCTATCATTGGCATTTGGAATATGGCTTCATGATTAGGAGTTAAAATGAGATAAAGTGTGTCATTAGCGGAGTTAAACTAAGAATTTAATGGAGGGGCAAATGGATGGTGGATGCATGGATGGATGCCGAATATTTTATTTCAACTTTCAAAACCTTTTTTTTTTTCAATTTTCTGCGATGTGCGGTCTGACAGCAAAAAGTAATGCAGCCTCAATAAGAATGAAGCAGTAATATTAACTCATTCACTGCCATTGCCGAATTTATTGGGGAATTGAAAATATGACGTAGAGCGCCATTTCCGAATTTGTTCTGGTTTTGTTTTTTTCATGCTTGGGTGCCAATAAAGCGCTGAGGCCATGGCCCCAGCAATGTTTTTTTTCCTCAAGTGGAAATGTTAGCGCTTTTTATCCAGCTTCAGCTGTTGTTAAAGCGCTATATAAACCAATATGTATCAATAGCATTGTATTTTGGACAACCGCCCTCATTTCAAGCTCATATAATTCCAGACCCATATAATTTAGGAATTGACTTTTCATTCTCTAATGAAAGAAGAGAATGTAAGGTTTCTAACACTGTATTCAATGTTTATGTATTCCAAAAATTCAATATTCTTTGTGTCCTGGAATTCAAGTGACAATAACAAAAACCCTGGCAATGGAGTGGACACATTTTTGCATGTCTGGCAGTGAATGAGTTAATAATTCCAAATCCAGACGTCTCAGAATGGATTTATGATGACTTCAATTTAACAAATAGGATTAGTTTGGCATTTTTACGTTAGCAATGACCTTGCATCGCTCCCTTCACTTATCTTAGCATTCCATGCTGAGCCCATTGAACAAAATGTTGTCTCGAGCCTAACTAACAAGCAATGTGAAATTCTATGAAAGATCGGCAAGAGGAAAAATGGGAGTAAGATTGAACAGAGCTGAAGAGCATGGTATGAAATGTTCTCACAGACAACCCATTATCCCCCCCCCCATCCCTCACGCCCCGCCGCAACACACCTTGGAGATATTGAGAATCATAACAATGCAGCCGGTGCCGTTTGGGTTGCTGCTACACGGCACATAATTGCCCTGCTCTTGTTATATTTTCTATCAGGGCAACATCAATCTCTGTTGAAGCTCTTGTCAAAGCTGTCGGGATGCTTGAGGAGTGAAGTCAGATCTTCTATGTTGGGCTTTGGGGCAAGTGGAAGACAGAAGAAATGGAGCCATGCAAGCAGTTCAGCGTTAACACTTGCTGGTCCTCTTAACATTGTGATGTCACCATACGCTGCCATACAATAAGAAAGTGCACGATAAACATACCCATGTATTAATTTTAAGAGTATCTGATTACACATCAAAATGCCACAAGATTACACTAAATCCGAGTCTGTAGTACACTTCTTGAATCAAGCAAGTCGGATGAAGAGATATAGCTCGCACGGATAGATAGATAGATAGATAGATAGATAGATAGATAGATAGATAGATAGATAGATAGATAGATAGATAGATAGATAGATAGATAGATAGATAGATAGATAGATAGATAGATAGATAGATAGATAGATAGATAGATAGATAGATAGATAGATAGATAGATAGATAGATAGATAGATAGATGACTGGCAATTAATTGAGCCATGGCATCTATGAGAAGGCCGATCGTTATGTAAGGAAACAAACTAAGTTCATCTTTTCTATTTTCCAGTCATTCTTTGCTGCTACCTTTGTTTTTGTACTCGCCCTTGAGAGTATTTTTACACTCGGCGGTTAGCACATTTCCATAAGCAAACGCACATCTGAATGCTTTTTCCATCTGTGCGTATTTGCATGTGCCGCTCAGCTCATAAAGCGCAACCTTGAGAGTGAGCACAGACTAATAACTGTTTGCAAACACCTCTCGCAAGTTGTTTTTCTTTTTTCTTTTGCAACAAGAAAAGATGGTTTCAGGGCGAGCGAGGCAATATTTCAGCAGGCCAAAGAGGTGCAGCCAATCTGGCTTTGGAGTGGAAAAGGCAGCAGTGTTTTATAATGGAAGAAATTCAATGTGACATGTAGAGAATGAATTGCTCAGTCAAGCAGAAATATCCCTTGTTCTAATGGCTTGGGACACTCACTGGCATGTACTCTCCTCCTCCTCCTTTTCACCCATCGCCCCCACTCTTCTCTCTATCTCGCTCCCCTTTAAGCAAGCACAATCACAGCACACTGTCGTCTGCAGTGGATAAGAACATAAACAGTCAGACTGCAGAAATATAGAGCGAGATGCCTAGGGAGTGCGGCATCTATCTATTGAAAGCAAAACATGCTCAGATGTGAACCTTGATCGCGCATTACAAGTGATAAATGCTGATACAGAGTGGTCCAAATGTATTTTTCACAAATAGTGTAACCGTCCTTCGTATATGTAAACACATCTTTTAAATAGACTGCTAGTAACCATGCAGACGTCAGTTTTTTGAGTTGTTATGAACTAAAACAGCAGTTGACATACCTGTCAACCGGCCGTATTTTGTCCCATCTCAAAATCCACCTATTTAAAATGGCATTTTCTGTGTAGCTCTCTCTCTTGTTTCTATTTATAATTGTATTTTATTTGTTATAGTACCAATGCTTGTTTGTGACTGTAAAGTGTCCTTGAGAGCTTTGAAAGGCGCTTCAAACGTAATGCATTATTATTGTGGTTGTTGTTTTTTTTTTATTGTTTTTTTTTGTTCTTTTGACTTCAAGACGGCACTGCGTGAGTGGCTGTCTTTCCATCAGCCCATGTACAGTAAAGTCTCGTTATATCGATATCGGATATATCGATAGTCCCGGTTATATCGATACTATTTCTATGCACGCACGGAGAAAATTACATGCAAACGGGGTCGGATATATCGATAGTCCCGGTTATATCGATATTTTTTCGGACTCCCTTGAATATCGATATAACGAGACTTTACTGTATTTTGTTTTTCTACTTCATTACCAGTGTTTGACTTTTACGTCGGGCGTACAACTTTCAAAACGTGTCAGCTCGGGTGGCCGACAACTTCTTCAAGAAAAAAAAAGTTTGTTTTCCAATCAATCGTTTGTTTTATTCAATAAAGCAAAAGCTACAAGCAAACCGCTACAAGCCACATAGATTCCTCTTTCTAAGCGCCTTTCAAAACTTTCAAGTACACTTTTCAGTCACGGTATAGTCCAAAGCACGAAACAGGCTTCTGATTGGCTGCCGTGTCGAGTATGCAAATTGCCAAACGAACGTTCGTATTTGTGGTAGGCACTTCCTTAATTTAAAAACTTCGCAACAATGTTCTTTTTAGTCGTCTTATTGTGTTTCAAGTTGTGAAAAATGGGGCAGGCAACTTTATGGCCGGGCAGGCAACTTTATGGCCGGGCAGGCAACTTTTCAGAGTTGTCTGCCCTGGTGTCCGTTAATTTTTTGTCATGAGTTTCAGACACTATTATTACACTTTTCTTTTACCCTGTTAGCATCATGAAAGGAAGAAAAAAAAGGACCTTCTTTCTTGATTTTCAAAAAAATTGTATCCACGCATACATAGGGTATAAATAAAAGCCCCCAAATGGCATCGAACAATCCCCACTCTCACAGTGAGCCTCTCACTTCATCAGTTTGACAAGAGATGTGATCATCTGCATTCAAATGACGATCCGCGACCCCCAGAAGACAGAAAACCATCAAACGAGTGGTGTCAACAAACAAAAAATACGGAATTGAGATGCAGTGGCGTGACCTCAAGAGAGCAATTCACACCAAACAATAATAATATTGCTTGACAGAAACTGTTTATGAAGAAAGAGCGGTCCAAGATTTCTCCTGCCATGTATTATGTTGCTTATTCTAACTTTGCCATGTTGTCGCATTACCTGTGAAGTGCTCGCCATCAACTGAAATGTATTTTCTCGGGGTCAGATGGACACGGCCTGAAACCCCGTGAGGCCGTATGATAAAACCGCCATGGATCTTTTTGCATTGTTTGCTTTGGAGTGTTTACACTCTGTGATTGGCACTTTAGATATTCCGCAGAGCATGTCTTTCCTGACATGAAATATTATTTCTTGTAGAAGTGTGAGCTGGGAAGATTGCTTTCCATTATCTGAGTGTGAAAATGATAAATTGGTGCTGGTAATATTTCAGATGTCGCTGTTGCGCACGTACGCGCACACGCAAAGGACACCCATTGTGTCGGGCTGAAGATTCTCACCTTTTCATCAAGTGCCTGTTTTACAAAAGTCGACATGTCATGTAATCTGTCGCGAGGCGGATATGATACAAACATTTTTTTACAGCAAACACCTCCCTTGCCTCCCCCTTCTCACAATTTAGTCCATTGTTATTCTGCAGACAGGAAATCACTCCTGAGAATGAAATATCACAAACAAGGTGTTTTTTTTTACCTATCTGCTGATAACAGGTGACAAAGTATGTGACTTATTAACCTTGCAAGCACGCTTGGCGTTTTCAAAGCACAATATCGACTGTGTTCCTGTCCATTATTACTTCAAAACTGGAACCCTGCAGTAATGCGTAGCTTCTCATAGCTTCTTCTTCTTTACCTTTCGGCTTTTCCCTTCAAGGACAACCGCCACCATTTTGTTTTTTTTTTTGTTTCTTAACTGACATCAGAAAAACGTTTTATAGCATCTAAAATACCCAAAACATGCACGCTGATATTTTTACTCAAATTCAAAACATCAATAAAAATGAGTTAAAGTGTCCCAAAACGACTTCAAAATGACCTCGGAGATGCAGAGTTCCCGCCCCTTTTTCGTGACGTCACACCCAGACGTCTTGCCTTGCTCGAGAATCAAAACAATGGCTTCAGATTCGGAGAATATGCTTTCTTGTTACCCATCCAGTTATTAATATGATTCAAATAGTTCTGAAGAGGAAAGCATAAATGTTTGCAATCGATTGAAAAAGTCCTTCTATATCAATTCGAGCCGTCAGGACTCCAATGTAGCGTCCCTGAAAATGCACAAGATGGCGCCCAAGCTTCGTTGGAAATGGGCTGATTTGTCTGCTGGCAATTTATGTCAACTAGTATCAAATAGTAGTCGTGGTGCAACACACAACGATTCACCATCGCATTGTTTATGTGTTTTCCTTCTAATTTTGCCATCAACACGGATCAACACGTGGTTTTAGATGAAAAAAAGTACCCAAAATGCATTGTGCGTCGCTTTCTCGGTCAGGGGCATTCCAGACATGACGTCACGTCAGGCATCGTCACTCGAAAACAAGACTCCCTGAATATTCAGCGCGAGTCTTAAAACGTAAAATATAGCTATATGCCGTGGAATCTTTGTAAAATACGCTCAATAGAAGTCATTTCAAGTGATTTTACATATTTACACATAATACACATAATTATGGACACAACTTGTCCGGAGGCGTCGGTTGTTCTTTCAGGGGTCGCCACAGCGACTCAATGTCCTCCATCTATCCCGATTTTGTGCATCCTCTTCTCTCACACCAGCTACCTTCATGTCCTCCTTGACCACATCCATAAACCTCCTCTTCAGTCTTCCTCGCGGTCTCCTGCCTGGCAGTTCTATGCTCAGCATCCTTCTCCTGATATAGTCACTCTCTCTCTTCTATTTTTCTGTTCGGATTACTTTGATATTTTAGATTTTGTTCCCGCTGACTTTATTTTAATACAATTTTTCAAATACATTTCCTTTTCTTCTCATGTCAGCGCTGTTACAGCTTCAGCTGTTGTTAAAGCGCTATTTAAAACAATATGTATGTAGTGCATTGTATTTTGGACAGCTGACCATATTTCAAGCTCATATAACTCCAGACCCATATTATTTAGGAATTAACTATTTTTTTTCTGATGAAAGAAGATAGGCTATGGTTTCTTCTGCTGCATTGAATGTTTATATAGTCCTAAAATTAAATATTCTGTGAGTCCTGGAATTTGAGTGAAAATGACAAAAACCCTGGAGTGGACACATTTTTGCACATGTCTGGCAGTGAACGAGTTAAATGTGTAGAGAAGCCAGCCAGATGAGGTGACCTGCCCTCCCGGGATAATGTCGTCCAATTCTATTCATTTATCATCAGTCCCCACACGAATGAGAAAAAGTGTAATAGAAAATAGAAGTTGGTCTTATCAATGTTTGCATCTCACTGAACAACACTGACTTAAATGTTAATCTTGTTAACAAGTTGAGGTTGATCATTAACTCCAAGGAGGAAGTGTGCATTTGTTCTGTCGAAGGAGGTCAGCCTTGTTACAACCAAACAAACAAACCTCTTACTCTGCATTACTTCATATCCCGAGCAACAACGCTGCGAAAAAGCAAAGAAAACCCAATGAGGGGTTTTCAAAACGGGGGAGTTTGGGAACAGTCAGAAAAGAAAAGTCAAATGTCCATCTCTGCTATTGTGGCTGTTTAACTGATCTTGACAGCCAGTCATCAAGGGCGCACTGCATCGATGAAGTGAAGCAGGGAGATCTTTGAGGTGTTTGGTCCCCCTAATCCCGATGCACCCCCTTTAGTCACCCCCCCCCCCCACCCCCCATTTGAATAAGATCCACGCCTCGATACGACATTGCTGCTTTCTATTTTGCCGCGCTGGTCATTTGTCGTGTGATTAGCGTTGGTTAAAAAAAAATCTGAATTAAAGAGGAATAAGTGCATGTTCAATGACCTGGATGTTGGCCATGGGGGTTGAAAATAGGGGAAAGATGGGGGTCTGACGCCCCTCACCCCGACCCCTCCCCTTCCTTAGGGTAACCTTGCCTACCAGGATCCAGACAATAGAGTCCGTCGGCCCTGATGCGGCTTGACAAGTGAATGACATGGTGAATGGTTGCCATGGAAACAAATGTGTTGAATTTAATGCATGCATATTCTGTTTTTGATTGCCCTACCCCCTGCTAAGCTGAGTAATGTTATACTGGCTAAGGGGGCCGCTTTTACCAAGGAGTTGGTTCTACATCGCATTACAATAATCCAGGTCATTTAAGTTTTTACTTGTCATCTGATATTATTTTAATTATCTACTTCAAATAATGTGCTATTGTGTAGAAAAATTAAAGGTTTAAGGAACGTGTGTAGCCAGCTGTTGCCATTCATACATCAGTTGTACACTTTTGCGTTAACTCATTCACTGCCTGACGAGCACAAATGTGTCAACTCCGGGGCCAGGGTTATTGTCATTGTCACTTGAATTCCAGGACACACTGTCTATTGAGTTTTAGAACTACATAAAAACTTATAACAACGTGAGAAACCTTAGACTCTGGTCTTTCATCAGAAAAAAATAGTTAATTCCTAAATTACAGTGAAACCTCGGTTTATGAACCCCTTGGCTTGCGAACTTTTCGGTTTACGAACGTTAAATTTATTAAAAAATTACCTTGGCATACGAACTTTTTTTCGGGATACACACAGAGCTGCCGCAATGAGTGATGTGTCGTTCACGAACGAGCCCGTTCTTCTAACAACAAAATGGCAGGCGACTGTTTTTGTCCTCTATTTCCCGCCCCTAGTCTTCGGTTTCAGCCACGTGATTGGTCAAGAACGCAGCAGGGAGTGGAGGTGGTTTAAACATTAAAGAGACATGCAGACAACAATGAGAGCGGTTCAACTTTGATAGTTCAAGGGCAGATTAAAAGATAAGGTTAAATATCCCATCAATCAGGCTCCACAAACAACCCGCACAAGCCATCTGTACATTTGATGCAAAAAGCTATCAACCCAGCTAAACAGAACACAAACGATGAGGAAAAAGGTAAAATTATCACAGAGAAAGGTTACGTTCCTCATCAAGTGATGAATGCTGAGGAAACCGGCCACTCCATTCCATCAAGCCATCAACGACCATCACAACGGTAAATAAAACGACTGTATTATACAGTACAGTTTATTTCTTTAATTATAATACCATAGCGCATTTATTATGCATAAAATAAGGTATATTTTGTGTAGTTTTAAGGCTTAGAAAATAAGAAAGTAGAAAATTATGTTTTATGGGGACCTGCGAACGGATTATTCTCATTTTAATGGTTTCCTATGGGAAATTAATTTTTGGGATACAAACTTTTCACCTGACACACTCTGTCTGGGAACCAATTAAGTTCGCAAGCCAAGGTATCACTGTATACGGGTTTGGAGTTATATGAGCTTGACATGAGGGCGGCTGTCCAAAGTACAATGCAATACGTGTATATTGGTTTACATAGCGCTTTAACAACAGCTGAAGCTGTAATAGCGCTAACATGGAAGAGAGGGAAATGCTGCCACCTTGTGGATAAGAAAACTATTTCCAAAGGCCATGGCCAAAGCTTTATCAGCACCCAAGCATGACTAAACAAAATCCAAACAATTTCGCAAATAGCGCTCAACGTCATATTTTCAATTCCCGAATAAATTTGTGAATGGTAGTTAAACACATTTTGTAACATTTTTTGTTTGGTGTGCTATGATCATTTTTAATTAAAAACATGTGCCTCGGCGGAATAAATGTTGGGAGAGTGCATCAAGTGCATACACCAGCGTAGTTGCCTCTAGTCAACGCCGACACTCACACTGTCGTGTGTGTGCGCTCCGCAACAGCTTATTTAATTGAACTTTAAATTTCACTTCAACCTGCATTAATTCATGCTTAATTTATTTTTCCCCGTAACTAAATCAACCAGACACAGAATGTCCTTGAGAAAAGAAGGGGAAGTGATAATAAAATTGAAGACGGTTATAATTAAATGTGGCATAAAATATATTTTTTTATATTTCACAAGTTAAAGAATAGTCGTTTTAAAGTTTGATGAGATAAAATAAAAGTGTCACTGATTCTCCCCCCTTCTCAATCAAACTTGCCTTTAAAAGAGTGGAAAGAATGTCTAATTAGTTTTTCAATTTAAATGAGCTTGCAAGATGAGATAAAAAAATGCGAACAATTAAGTGATAATTTAATCGAAATGAGGTTACTTCACTCATTAACTGCCATTCACAAATTTATTCGGGAATTGAAAATACAGTGATACCTCGTTTACGAACCCCTTGGCTTATGAACTTTTCGGTTTACGAACGTTAAATTTATGAAAATTTTACCTTGGCATACAAACTATTTTTCGGGATACACACTGAGCTGCCACAATGAGTGATGTGTTGTTCGCGAACGAGCCCGTTCTCCGAACAAGAAAATGGTGGCCGACAGTTTTGTCCGTTATTCCCCGCCCCCAGTCTTCGGTTAAAGCCACGTGATTGGTCAAGAACGCAGCAGTGAGGGGGTTGTTTTGCATTTTTGTTTTGCATTTTTAGTAAAATGCAAAACACCAATAAAAATGACTTAAAGTGTCCCAAAACTACTTCAAAATGACATCGGAGTTGGCGAGTTTCCGAAGGTCCCGCCCCCTTTTTCATGACGTCACGCCAAGACGTCTTGCCTTGCTCGAGAATCAAAAAATGGCTTCAGATTCGAAGAATATGCTTTCTTGTTACTCATCCAGTTATGAATATGATTCAAATAGTTCTGAAGAGGAAAGCATACATGTTTGCAATCGATGAAAGAATTTATACCGCGTCATTTTGAGGGGAGAAATGTAGCACCGAATGTGTGTCATCTGGGAGGGGAAATGTAGCACCGAAAAGAGGCGGAAGAGGGCGACAAAGCTCTGTGGAAACGGGCTGATTAATTCCTTACAATTTTTGTCAGTGAGCCTTCCTCGCTGAGGGGTTCGTTCCTTAAGTGACGTCACGTACGGACTCGTCACCAACTCAAAAACAAGACTTCCGGAATATTCAGCGCGAGTCTTAAAACGTACAATATAGCTATATGTGGTGGAATCTTTGTAAAATACGCTCAGTAGAAGTCATTTGAAGCCATTTTACAAATTATGGACACAACTTGTCCAGAGACGTCGGTTGTCCTTTAAGGCTGAAGGTGGTGCTGAAAGACCACTCACACTTCTTTTTTTGGAGGGAATATCATGGAAACGATCATCAGACTTTGACACCGTGCTTTGGCTGTATGAAATGCTGTACTGTAAACAATAAGAGCCAAAGGGTCAGTTTCTGGGGTTCCATTTTAACCAGCAAACCTTTACCCCCCAAAATTGGCGAATTTTCTTGCATGCAGAGCTCCCTCATTACAAAGTTATTCCAGTGATTTCATCCATTCATAAATAGAACATTTGTATAAAAGAGTGGAAGGAATTTCTAATTAGCTGAACTGAAATGAGCTTTTTTTTTTTACGCCTCCCTCTTTTCTCCGTTGCCATGAGATGAAAAGCACATATATTGAAGCTGTCTTCCTGTGCAGGTTTATTTAGCTTAAACAAATCCCCAAACCCAGAAGGAGAACTTGATCTTGAAGTTTGTTTGAATGGATGGGTTTGCAGGAAATGAGCAAAAAAAAAAAGAAGTTTGGCCTTCGTGTGTGGTAAAAGCTTGACACTTCAACAATTCAATGTGTTTTGTGGCGTGAGTGAAGGCAGCGGACAGCAGTTTGGAGCGACTGAGGATAAGTGGAGGCCTTTTTGTAGAGTGGTGGTGGGTGTTGGGGGTTGTCATCATTTTTCAAGTCTTGGTTGTGGGAGTGGTGCCCCAATGTCCAGCGGTCTTTGCTCGCAGCCAATGTTTGGCCTAATCAGGCGTTAATAGGAGGTGTGGGGTGTTGAAAGCGCAGCGGTAAGCAAAGCGCAATGAAGACGAGCACAAAGGATGGAGGAGGAGATTTCATTCAGAACTGTATGCTCAGCACAAAAAGCAGCCTTGACGGGAGAATTGTGTTTTCTTTTAAAGTTACAAGTATGGAGACACTGAAGAGTTTTGTTTCTTGATGATCCATGATTGGATTGGATTGGCCTTTATTAGTCTCACAGTGGAGAAATTTACATTTCACAGCAGCAAAGTGATGAAAGGAATGAAATGAATTAATGCTGATCTATCTATCTAGCTAGATAGATAGCTACATAATAGCCAGATAGATAGCTACATAGCTGGCTAGCTAGATAACTTTATATCCACTATTTTTATTTCTCTTGGATCACAGGCAATTAAAAAGCTGTTAGCTACCTACCTACCTACCGATCGGCCGACCTAGCTACCTACCTACCTACCCATCCACCCATCCATCCATCCATCCTTCCAAACGTCAGTCCATCCATCTATCCGTCTATCCATCCGTCTACCTATCCATCTATCCATCATCCATCCGTCCGTCCGTCTACACGTCAGTCCATCCATCTATCCGTCTATCCATCCATCTAGCTAGCTAGCTCGCTATCTATGTACAGTATCCATCTAACTAGCTATTTATTTATTTATGTACCATTTTGTCAGATTCAGGGTATTTCTGTGATCACATCAGAGGATTGCATATGTAGTACTGTATGATAAGAAAATTCTGATATTTCAACAAATGTCAATTATGGGAATGAAAAAAAAATAGCTTGTAATGTTTCAAAGTAATGGTTTTAACTCACGTTAGTGCTTTAAGGTATGTTTTCAAATTAGGGTTAGGGTTTAAGTTTAGGGTTTAAGTTTAGGGTTTCAAAGTAGGGTTAGGGTTTCAAAACAGGGTTTTAAACTCGGGTTTGGCTTTCTTAGTACGTTTTTCAACTAGTATTTGAGTTTTAAAATACATTTTTCAAATTAGGATTGGGGGTTTAAAGTAGGGTTTATTGTTCGCATTTTAAAGTCAGATTACAAATTGGGGATACGGGTTTAAACTAGGGTTGAGGTTTGATAGTAGAGTTTTAAACTAGGATGGGATGTTGTAAATAAACAAAGTGTCAAAGTAGGGTTAGAATCTCAAAATAGGGTTTACAGTTTCAAAGCAGGATTTCAAACTCGGGTTTGGATTTCAAATTAGGTTATTGTGTAAGGGTGAGGGTTTCAAACTTGGCTTTAGTTTTCAAACTAGGGTTTTAAACAACGGTTTGCTTCCAATGGTACACTCTGTAAAAACGCAGCTGGACTCACATTTCGTCCTCATCCCTTCATGAAATCCAGTTGGAGCATTGAAAACAAAATTAAAGGGAAGGCTAAGTGAGAGAAAAGGGGAGAAGCAAACATGTACATTGTATTGACAATAAAAGAAAGGTAAACTTGGCATAGAGACCGTGATTATAAAAGATAGATCAAGTTGGGGGATGGGTTGGGGGTATGAGGTGTTGGTGTGTAGTAATATCCATTAGATTTATTGTGCTGCAATTCCCAGTCCCCGCAGTCGTGCCCGAGGGTGACTATATTACATTTCATCACACTTTCATTTTCTCCCGCAGATGAGAAATGGGACTTGTGTTGTTCCGTAATGTAGCATGTATGTGCTAAATCTCAGCGCTAATAAAATCAAACACAACTCCTGGCACTCTTTGACCACAAAATGAAACACCATCTGTTATGGTTTCGAGAGCGCCTTATGCGGACATAAAGATCCCGTGCACAAGCCAAAACAAGGGGGGGAATGAGTGTAATAATAAATACGCTCAGTAATAGGAGGTGATGGTGAACGTAGCATAAAAGGTATATGACTGTTTCGTCAACATTATATCCGCTGAAGGGCAGTAAATTGTTACGACAGTGCTGATCAAAGATCAGGATTGTTGCGAGATGATCACATTTTCTCACGCGAACTCCTGAGCTTTGCATACTCAAATGGCATTTTTTTTTCTTCGTTCAATTCTATTTGCATATCTCCATTTAATTTTCTTACATTTGCATTTTCATGTAAAGGTTGAAATAACAGAACGTCAACTCTGTGTGTGTGGTGTGTTACAATGTTGCTATATATGATGATGTACACCGGGATGGTGTACAATATCGCTTGCAAACACTCGCACAAACGCAAAAAATAACTAATTCACTGCCAGACATGCAAAAATGTGTCCATTCCAATGCCAGGGTTTTTGTCATTGTCCCTCAAATTTAAGGACCGATGGAATATTGAGTTTTAGGACTACATAAACATTCAATGCAGCGTAAGAAAAATTAGACTCTCTTCTTTCATCAGAAAAATAGAGTTAATTCCTAAATTATATGGGTCTGGAGTTATATGAGCTTGAAATGAGGGTGGCTGTCCAAAATACATTGCAATTCATACATATTGGTTTCCATAACTATGTAACAATAACTAAAGATGAAACAGAGCGCTAACATGGAAAAATGGGAAATGCTCCCCCTTGTGGAAATAAAAAAACATTGCTAGAGGCCGTGGCCAATGCTTTATCGGCACCAAAACAAGAAAAAAATGTGAACAAATTCAGGAATGGCGCTCTACGTCACATTTTCAATTCCTGAATAAATTCATGAATGGTTGTGAATGAGTTAAAAAACGTGGTATTTACCATTTCACTGACATTTTAGAAGATTTTTTGAACAATTACAACAACAAAAAAATGAACTGGCAGAAACGACACTTAAAACGGCAACGGTACATCGTCGAGAAGCCGAATCCATGGAGCTATGCATGTTTATTACACTTCAAACGTGTGTGTAAGCTCTCAGTCATACTGGAGCAGTCCATCGATGAGATGGTTTCTTCAGCCATCATCTGTACTTCTTTGAAGGTGTCGGACGTTTCGCTTCTTATCCAAGAAGCTTCGTCAGCAAACTAAAATCTTTTGCTGGTAATTTTGGCCCTAAATATATCCTGAGATGTGGCGGTGCCAGACTCTGCCATGATTGGTCCCGGGTTGGGGGGAGCAGAGGACTACTCCCTGCGGCTACACTGATTACTTCTATTGTACTGACTGGTTACTTCTATTGTCCTGCTTTAGTATGGGGTCTACGACTAGCCTGATTGCCCCATTTGACCTGGTATCACCTCATCAGCATAACTATGCCTATGTTGTAGGCGGTTGTAGGAACGATCCAAATTGAACCTCACCCCACCATGGCGATTTAGTGGAGAGTTTTGCTGTTCTATGAAAATACCTTCTTTTACTCCCCTTTAAAACAAAAAAAAAAAAAAAAAAAAAAAAAGACTTTATCAACATCGCAGGGATAATAAAAGTAGGCCTCAATCTGCAGTACATATGCACCTAAAAGCTAGCAACCACTCATTTGACGACAATGAGGTTAAAATCTTAGCAAAAGAAAATAGATGGTTTGTTCCATTTTATGGATGAACAAAGGAGTTGTGCGAACAAGACAATGACGGACAACTGAAAGTCAGCCACTCAGTGCCACTCACTCGTATGAGGACTTATTTTGAAATTCAAATAGGATGCTTCATTTCAGGCCACAAAATGAGGCCGTATCCTTGAGAAAGAAGACCTTGTATCCACCCACACATACAGTCTTCACGCAAACAGTCACCACTGTCATTATTATCATCATCATCATCATGATCCTTCCATTGAAAAGTGTCATCGGCGGCTGCCAGTCGCCTCATAATACAGCTCATTAGTAGGCAGCATAGCGACATGGCCACTCACTTCACTTTGATATCATGTGTCAGTATCAAATGACCGTGGGGAACAGGTGGGGGGAGATTAGCGTCAAGATTGTGCGACTAATAATACTGATGCCTTCGGCGAATGGCTTACCCCAAAACACAATGGACAATTGCTGCAGTGCTGATTACCTCGCTATTGTTGCGCAGATGCTAAATGGAGCATGTTGGTACGAAAACATTGCTGGACTGAAATACAGAAAACATCTGTTCAATGTTTTCTATATAACAAAACTTGCACTTGTCCAAGAACTCCCCCCAAAAAATACAAATAATAATAATAATAATAATAATAACATGTTTTACTTTCCGTACTACTTGCATACGGTTTATTTCATTGATGTAAAGTCCAAATGTTCATGTGTAAATAATAGCTCTATTTTTATACTTGTTTGTAATGTCTTCTTGTGCCGGTCCCAAGCCCGGATAAATACAGAGGGTTGTGTCAGGAAGGGCATCCGACGTAAAAGCTTGGCCAAAACAAACATGCGGATCAAACCTCTAAAGATGGATGACACTGATTTGCTGTGGCGACTCCTTGAAGGGAAAAGCCGAAAGGAAAAGAAGTTTGTAGTTCTACGGTCGTGTCGGTGGTGTGAAATCACATTAAAGAATTAACCATCAGTACAAAGACCAGGAGTCCTCTGTTTCGAATGGAAGCACATATATTATGTGACAAAATTGTATATTTTCCATATAAAAAAAAATATTACAAATGTATACCTGCAACTTAATTCGGAATTTTTCCAGTGTTTTTAGTTGTTATTTCTTCGTTCTATCTAAGGCAGGGGTGTCAAAGTCATTTTTTGCCACGGGCCACATTGTAGTTATGGTTCCCTCTCGAGGGCCGTTATGAATTTGGGGAACCCATTAGAACGTTTAAATCCCTTCAAATACAGTAAAGTCTCGTTATATCGATATTCAAGGGAGTCCGAAAAAATATCGATATAACCGGGACTATCGATATATCCGACCCTGTTTGCATGTAATTTTCTCCGTGCGTGCATAGAAATAGTCTCGATATAACCGGGACTATCGATATATCCGATATAACAAGACTTTACTGTATTACATATAGAGCACACAGCAAATTAATGAATAACTCGTTTTCAAATCTGAAGTCAAGAATAATGACTTTTATTGCGGTTGACATCCAAAAATATGACATTTTGGCTCAGATTTCATGGAATTTAACAAGTTTGATTTGCTTTCGCGGGCCGAAAAAAATGATGTGGCGGGCCGGATTTGGCCCGCGGGCCTTGACTTTGACACCTGTGATCTAAGGCAACAAAGACCTAAATTAGAACAAAAAAGCGCTTGAGCTCAGTGGAAATATATATATATATATATATATATATATATTTTTTTTTATTATATTTTTTTTTGCCACACCTTCCGAGAGTCTCCCGACAATCGTTAAATAAGTTGCGCTGTTGTTTTAATTGTCAATAGTAAAGCAATCTGTTCATAATTACAAACGTTTGCTTGTGGCAATTACAAAAGAGTGGCTGCAAGCGCTTTCATTTGCCTTCCTCCCTAATCTTGTCTGTAATTAGAGCACACACAAGCAGCGAGACCACTCACAGGCAAACAAGACTGGAGTGAAATTCCCATTAGGACAAAGTGCTGAGTGCTTGCAGCAAACGCACGTGCACGCGCGCAGACACGCCGATCGACACACACGCCGTTGCCTTTAGCGGCCAACATTTCATACAGTGCATTCTAATCCATTTGTTTCGCTTTACAGCATGGCGGGATCTCATTTCATTCTGACTGAAAAAAAAAAAAGAAACACAAAGCGTACCAAAATGGAAAATATATTTCACAATATGACAGCAACGTGAACCGCCATGCATGTGTTTTTCATGCTGGACAATTTTTTTTCCAATACCAACCAAAGATCACATGTTCTGCATTCCAAACGTGTTACGATAAGTCAAGAAATCAAATTGAACGCATGGAAAAATATTTATGACTTAATGATGGCACTTAATGATATTTTCAAGACCTTAACTCAGTCAGTGCCATTCACGAATTTATTCTGCAATTGAAAATATGCGATTCGGGGTTTGTTCTTTCTTGTTTGGGTGCTGATGAAGCAATGGCCATTACCTCTGGCAATGCTTTTCCCTTACACAAGGGGCAGTATTTCCCATGTTTTCCATGTTAGCGCTACCGGTATTGTTTTGCATTGTATTTTGGACAGCGGCCCTCATTTCAAACTCATGTAACTCCAGACCCATATAATTTAGGAATTAACTCTTTTTTTCCTGATGAAAGAAGAGAGTGTAAGGTTTCTTACATCGTCTTATGAATAAATATCCCGTGGGTCGTGGAATTCGAGTGAAAATGACAAAAACCCTGGCAGTGGAGTGGACACATTTTTGCATATCTGGCAGGGAATGAGTTAAAATGAACACAAAATTGCTAACAATTAATTACGCATCTGACCTGTGCACGTACTTAATGAAACACACCGTATTTTTTGCTCAACAAGGCGCTTCGGATTAAAAAGCATGTCTTCAATGAATGTACAATTTTAACTGACACCAGTGCCAGGGTTTTTGTCACTGTCACTTAAATTCCAGGACCCACAGAATATTGAGTTTTAGAACTACATAAACGTTTAATGCAGCATAAGAAATCTTAGACTCTCTTCTTTCATCACAAAAAAAAAGTTAATTCCTAAATTATATGGGTCTGGAGTTATATGATCTTGAAATGAGGGCGGCTATCCAAAATACAATGCAATACATGTACATACATAATGGTTTATATAGCGCGTTAACAACAGCTGATGCTAAAAGAAAGCACTAACATGGAAAAAGGGGCAATGCTGCCTCCTTGTGGAAAAGAAGAAATATTGCCAGAGGACATAGCCAGCGCTTGATCGGCACCCAAGAATGAAAAATAAAACCCAAACAAATTTGGGAATGACGCTCTACGTCATATTTTGAATTACAGAATACATTTGTGAATGGCAGTGAATGAGTTAAAACAGTTTTCGTATATAGGGCGGACTGCGTTATAAGGTGCATAGAATTGAAGCTACAATAACGGCTGTTGTTGCATTATGCAGCCACTAGATGGCAAAATTCACGTGGGAATACAACTTGATTTTTGCGTAACTTGCACAACGGCTGCAGCTGCAACAAAGCACTTTACAGAATATTGAAAATAGTACGTCCGAGAAATTAGAATATTGATCCATATATAAGGCACATAGGCTTATAAATGATCAGGAGATAAAATCACTGCAGCTTCCCTGTCTTTGCTTTTCAATTACTTGATGCATTTTCTTCCACTCGAGGCGATTACAACTGCACGCTGCGTAACATCGTTCACTTTCACCGCAGCCTTCATTCCAGGTTTGTCAGAGAACCCCCCCCCCCCTCATCCCCAACTCTCCTCTCCCTTTCACTCTCGCTCGCACCGTAGCTATTAATTCTCCTCGCAGGCTGCTTGATGGAAGGCTAACAACATTTTCTATTGTTGATACACTTCTGACTCAAGCTGCATGCTCTCAATTACAGATGAGAGATAGTCGGTAACCTGGTTACAAATGGGCTTCACTGTGCGTAGATGATGTCAGGCACCTTTATCAAAGTGGCGTGGAAAGAGGAGAAAGGAGAAGCTCTTCTTCTTCTCGCCGCACTGATTTCATCTTAAACGCGCGTTATATGGTTCTCGATAAATTCTCACAGTTCAGTTGACAAGGGGGGGGGGGGGGTCTTCGCCATCCAGCCTAGTCAATTAAAGAAGCAATGTGTAATTTGCCTCTGGAGAGCTACTGTTTGGATACGTTCGCACGGAGCCTGTTTTTGCATCTTCTGCTTTGTGGTGCAGAGGGGAGTGTTTTTTGTAAGACATTAAGAATACAAAAACATGTTTTACGTGTGATGTTTTGAAGAAATGGCACCTTATGAATTGGGTTGGGGGTTGATGATAACATGTAAATAAGAAAAACTTGAAATGGCAAATCCGTGGGAATTGATGTGGGAGTGCAATCATACCTGTCAAGTTGGACAAGTGAGATCTGATTTTTAAATGAATACCGCGCACATTCAAAATTGTACGTTTTCCATCCATGGCAGGGTTTGTTTTTTCTCGTTTTGATTTTGGCACGGTCACAATGCACCGAATTGGTCTGCAGCCGTTTGATTTTGAGAATATTGCGTTGCAATTAGCATGAAAAGCTACAAGCCTCAACAAAACCACACACTATATTCCAATGAATTTATATTCTTTTCTTTTAATAGTTATTTTTGTTTCATTTTACTTACGCTACATAAAACGTAAGATTAGTCAATACAGGTAACATCCGAGTTACGACCGGGTTACGTTCAGACAAAACGGTCATAAGTCAAACGGTCGTAAATTCGAAAAGCATTCAAAATGGCTGACGCGAGAATCACGTGATCATATCAAATGACAACACGCTGGCATCTCCGATACGACAGGATAGTATATAATGTTTTAAAGGCAACCTAGAAGTTTGTCATCCATTGACTACTACCATCATAAAGGTAAATAAAATACATGTATTATACAGTACAGTTATTTCTTTAATTACAATATAATATCACATTTATTATACATAAAATAAGGTATATTTTATGTAGTTTTAAGGCTTATTTAGTAGATAATTTTGTTTTATGGGGACCTGGGAACGGATTATTCTCATTTTCAATGGTTTCTTATGGGAAATAAATGTTTGGCAGACAAACCTTTCGCCTTACACACACTTCAAGGGAACCAATTAAGTTCGTAAGCTGAGATATCACTGTACAAGAGCTGCTGGATTTTGAAGTCAAAATAACAAAAATAAATAAATAACACACACACACACACACACACACACACACACACACACACACACACACACACACATATATATATATATATATATATATACACATATATATATATATATATATACACACACACATATATATACACACACACACATATATACACACATATATATACACACACACACACACACACACACACATATATACACACACACACACATATACACACACACAAATATATATATATATGTATAAACACACACATATACATATACATAATATATATACATACTATATATATATATATATATACATAATATATATATATATACATATACACATATATATATATACATATACACACATATATATACACATACACACATATACATATATATACACATACATATATATACACATACATACATACATATATATACACATACATATATACATATATATACACATACATATATATATATATATATATATACACATACAGTAAAGTCTCGTTATATCGATATTCAAGGGAGTCCGAAAAAATATCGATATAACCGGGACTATCGATATATCCGATATAACGAGACTTTACTGTACATTATATATATATATATATATATATATAAAAAATATAATAATATATATATAACACAAAGAAACAGTCATTCAATCTTGAGCACTTTCAGCACTCTTTTTGTTGTATGAAGCAGTTCTAGATGAAACAGGGGAGCATCAAAGCATCCTTTTCGCTATTGGATGTAAGGGAGTGCCATGCATTGTACACTGTCCAACATCTGGATGAAGAGTCAGCATATACAGTATGACCGTATAGTACACCGTATATAAATGTATACATGTACTGTGGCTATGTGGCCTGAATTCCAATGACTGCTGTGTACTACATAATGAATGAGTACTTACCTCGGGGAATAAAGATGACTGGACTCATTCCCCTTTACAACTTTTTATTTCAGGATCTTGGGCACTACAAAAAAACACATCCCATTGCATCAGCCCAAACACGAAACCAAGGTTTTATTTTATTTACAATACAACATACGCGCATAGATTGAATACGATCTGTTCACTTAAAGTGTCTTTACTTAACGCTGAATGAAGGGTCAACGAACAAATGTACCGAGCTTGGAAGGTGTTGAATCATTTATGACACCAACCCGCAATGCTAAACACACACCGCCATTGCACATCTGCGACCGAACGGGTTGTCGCGTTTTATAACAGAGTTGAGTTTTCAATAACTTTATCTTTGGAATGTGGACAACAAAAAGCAAAGAGCAGTGTTCACTTCTTGTAATCAGTGGAGCACAGGTGGCAAGGGTGATAACCTTCCAATACCTTGGTGGACTCCATTTTGTTAACATTTATTCGGGAATTGAAAATATGACGTGGAGCGCCATTGTCAAATTTGTTCGGTTTTGTTTTTGTGGAGGTGCCAATAAAGTGCTGGTAGGACCTTTGGCAATGTTTTTCTTTTCCACAAGGGGGCAGCATTCCCATTTTTTCCATGCTAGGGCTTTGTTACAGCTTCATCTGTTGTTATAGCACTATATTGTTATGTATCATTTTACTTACGGTTTTATTGTTATGTGCTTTGTTTTATTGTTTTTATTGTAAAGTGTCCTTGGGTGTTTTGAAAGGCGCTTGAAATAAAATGTATTATTGTATAAACTGATATAGTATATGTATTGGATTGGCCTTTGGACAGCCGCCCTCATTTCAAGCTCATATAACTCGAGACCCATATTATTTAGGAATTACCTTTTTTTCTGATGAAAGAAGGGAGTTTAAGGTTTTTTTTATGCTACACTTAATGTTTATGTAGTCCTAAAACTCCTGGAATTTAAGTGAAAATGACAAAAACCATGGCACTGGAGTGGACACGTTTGCACATCGTGTGGCAGTGAATGAGTATTATATATATATATATATATATATATATATATATATATATATATATAAAATAAAATACTCATTCACTATATATATATATATACACAGTAAAGTCTCGTTATATCGATATTCAAGGGAGTCCGAAAAAATATCAATATAACCGGGACTATCGATATATCCGATATCGATATAACGAGACTTTACTGTATATATATATATATATATATATATATATATATATATATATATATATATATATATATATATATATATAAATAACTGTGTGTAAACATTTATTTCCCATAAGAAACCATTAAAAATGAGAATAATGCGTTCCCAGGTCCTTATAAAACATACTTTTCTACTAAAAAAACTTACAACTACACAAAATATACCTTACTTTCTGTATAATAAATGTTCTATTGTATTGTAATTAAAGAAATAACAGTACTGTATAATAAATTTATTTTATTGACCTTTGTGATGGGGGTTGTCAATGGTTGATGAACTTCCAGGTGGCCTCTTGATGATATCCGAGTGAATTTGCCGTGCTTTCTCTGCGATAATACCTTCACTCACAATTTCCCCTGCTCGCTGATTTTATATATATTTTTTCACCGTGATTAACTTATTTACTCTGTTGACATTTTACATTCTTTTTAAAAAGAATGTAAAAAGCGCTATATGAACCAATATGTATGTATTGCATTGTATTTTAGACAGCTGCCCCCATTTCAAGCTCAGATAACTCCAGACCCATATAATTTAGGACTCAACTTTTTTTTTCATTAAAAGTCTAAGGTTTAATACGCTGCAATGACAGTTTATGTGGTCCTAAAAGTAAATATTCTGTGGGTCCTTCAATTTGAGTGAAAATGACAAAAACCCTGGCATTGCTGTGGACAACCGACGTCACTTTTTTGTTACAATAAAATAAAAATGACTTAAAGTGTCTAAAATCTGCAAAAAATTCAGCTGCGAATTGGGCATTTTCAGAAAGTCCTGCCCCCATTTTGTGACGTCACGCCAAGACGTCTTGCATTGCTTGTGAATCAAAACAATGGCTTCAGATTCAGAGAATATGAGTCAAATAGCTCTGAAGAGCAAAGCATACATGTTTGCAATCGATTAAAGAATGTATTTGGGCCATTTTGAGGCAACATTGGGGGAAAATCTCTCACGAAAAAAGAGGCACAAAATGGCGACATCCTGTGGCCACCTTCGTTTCCACAGGCTGATAAATTCTTAAATGGCGCTTGGACGCCCTCTGGCGGCTTTTGGGTGCAACACGAGGTCCCCAGACCAAACAACTACACCAAAATACATTGACGTGATGGAAAGACAATGCGACAATGCGTCCTTTTCACGGTCAGCAGGCGGTCCTTTTCTGACGTCACGTGAGGACTCGTCACCAACTCAAAAACAAGACTTCCTGAATGTTCAGCGCAAGTCTTAAAACGTAAAATATAGCTCCATGCGGTGGAATCTTATTAAAATACGCTCAGTAGAAGTCATTTGAAGTGATTTTACAAATTATGGACACAACTTGTCCGGCCGGGGACGTCGGTTTTCCTTTAACCATACATATATCCCCCCGCCCTCCATTTTTACATTGTTTACAAATGTAGAGGGAGAATAACAAAGTAAAAACTCCATCGTTCAATGCTGCCATTCAGTTTGAACGCACATACAGCAAATAAACATCTTGAATCTTCGACCATCAAGCAAATGCTCGCCGGTGTTTGGCCAAGATGGGAATGAAACATTTCACAGCAGCAATAAATAACATTTATCACGACAGGGATCTAATAACATGTCCCACACCAACGCAGCGTTGTGATTACTGGCGGCAGCTGTCGGCGATGAGAGCGTCTAAATCAGTCTTCTTATTACATTTGTCTCCCTTTCACAACCTAATTACTCTCCCCATCATGAATATCATTATGATGCTATTAAAGCCTCTTTCCAGTACCTCACCGTGGATCACAGATAGATGATTTTTTTTGTATGCGCTACTTTCGACGTTGCATCTCAACTTGACTCAAGTGATGACGACAAGATATTGCATTTGAATGAGGCATAAATTCACGTCAGGGCTTAAAGAAGTCAATAATATTAAAGTGATCACCCCCTGTTCTTCAATGCTATGATGATACGATGGGGGAATGTACAGTACAACAATCAACTTCCTGTTCGAAATTCACAAATTCACTATTTTCATTTTTATAATAAATAATAATAATAATATATTTAATTTCTAAGCGCCTTTCAAAGCTCTCAAGGACACTTTACAGTCACTGGATTTTTTTTTTTTTTTACGGGTGAGCAGCGGCAGCCATTCGCGCCAGCGTTCACTCTACCCGGAAGTAACACAGCAGCAAAGTTTTTTTTTTAATCCCCATAGAACGATCTCATTTTTAGATTGGATTAGATTAGATTAGCCTTTAATAGTCTCACACCGGAGAAATTTACATTTCACAGCAGCAAAATGATGAAAGTAAGAGGAAAAGAAATGAAAGGAAGAAGTAGAAAAATAAAATACAGGAGCTGCTGGAATGGCAGCCACTTTCGCGGCGCCATCTTGATTTCCAAAAACAAAAAAAACTAACAAATACAAAGACACATTCATTCAATTTTAACCACCTTCTGCACCCTCTTTGTTACAAAGCATCATTTTCACCAGTGGATCAAGGATATCATGGTGGAATGTGTATGTCTGCTACAAGCTAAATATTGAGAGCAAACACGAAGCTGAAGCATCCATTAACCCAAAGAGACTCACGTACTCACGTAAATCCGCTTCAATTCCAAGCCGCGACACATCGGCGCTCTGCTCCTTTGGTCTCATCGCAGGCTCCTCAAGCTATGCTTTCAAACTTTGATTTGACTCATCTGTAATGTATCACTTTTCCAAGTGTGAGATAAAAGAGAACTGAATGAAGGTGTTGAGTTATGTTAGCATGTAACACTATCTAGTTGCTAACCATTCGAGCAATAACAAAATACTAAAAAATACCAAAAAAAAGTAACTACAATAACATAGAGCAAATATGAAACATAATAAAATGGGTATTTGAAACGTTGCTATCAATCATTCTTGGTTGACACTAAATTGTAAATATAAATGGAATTCAGTGATAGGGAGGATGCATGTTATTTCATCATGCATGCGTAGATAACCGTTCGGCTACGACCGGCTTTGTGTCGTCCTTGGTGGCGAATCATAAAAGCTCCCGGATTGATGTTAAATGGAACACAATGAATGGATTCTTCGTCTGTGATTTTTATCGCGTAACATGAAAAGTGTCTCTTTGTGAGGACATTCTGACCTGCATATACCTTGAAGCCATAAACCATCAGACCTTGTAGGCAGGATGATAAAAGATGTGAAGTGAATTATGAACAAGCGGAGAGGATCTATTAACCGCATCGTCCAGTGTTGCTATTGAAGTCAGATTCCATTTCCACTGACCATGTTGGAAATACAATATTTCTCAATATAGTGAGTTGTTGAAACGTTACAATTTGAGCCACAATGGATTATCCCGTTTATTTATTCATGTATTCATTTACTTGTTTATTCATTTAATTAATAATTAAAATTAATTTTTATTTTTATTTATTTATTCATTTATGTATTCATTTATGTATTAATTTAGTCAGTCAGTTAGTTAGTTTTTGTGTATTTATTTTTATTCAGGGATCATTTTGGTGAATTTCCCAGTAAAAGTTTGTGATATACAATGCATGGAATTCCTTCAACATGGCTGCTATGGATCCGTCAGACATTTTCATGCATTCTGTTATGATAGACAGACGAAGCAATGACACTGTTCAATTCCAACGCTTTACTTTGTTGGAATTGAACAGTGTCATTGCTTTGAGGAAAAGTTTTCTTCAGCCATCATGTGTGAAGGTGTCGGATGTTTCACTCCTCATCCAAAGAGCTTTGTCAGCGAACTAAAGTTGTGCTGGTACCTCTGGCCCGATTTATATCCCTAATGGACAGAGGTGGCAGTGCCAGACCTCTGCTTTGATCAGTCCCTGCTCTAAGGTTGGGGGAGAAGTAGACCATTCCCTGAAGCCAATCTGATTAGCTCATTTGTTCTATATGGTTATCTCTAATGCTCTATCCCTGGCTCTGATTGCGTAATTTGCTCTGGTATCCTAGAGCCTACAGAGAAGAAGTGTCATTGCTTTATTAAATACGTTTTAGTGACATCCAATTGGTCTGTTTGTATTTCCTTTAGCATAGCCACATCTAGTGAATGCATTGTAGATTGTGTCTTATAATGCGGTGCGCCCAATGTATGAAAATATATTACAAAATAGGCCTTTTATTGAAAGTGCATCTCATCAGTGCATCTCTAAGTGTAGGAAATGTGGCATTTGTTTATCAATGAAAATGCTAAACTATCGAGGAAATTAGATGTCAATTCCAGGCATCTGATGATTGCAATCTTGCTCAAATCCATTAAATGCTTTGATTGCCATGTCTAATCCTTGACCAGTTAGTGTGGCGGTTGAACCTGATGAACAACTGGGTCGCCTTTTTATTTTTTTTATCTTTCTGATACGATGGGGCCAATATCAAGGAGGCCAATGCCCATTAATCTTCGACCAAAGTGCGAAGGAATTGAGTTCAGACCTAGAAAAGGGCATCTTCTGAAACCTCCCCGAACAAAGCAACACTGTCGAAAGTCACTTCATTACATCACTTAGCCTCCTGATAAGCGAGCAATTCTTGTGATAATTACAGCTTTTTTTTCTTCGTACAGAGAAAAGATGGTGCATATTACCGCACTTGATCACTCATTAGCCAATATCTGATTAATTATACTGTCGGTTAATGATCCGCAGCCTTTGTTTCAAACTCAAGGCCCTTGGGCCGGATCTGGCCCTCCGCATTATTTCATTAGGCCAGCAAAAGCAGCTCAAACATCGACGATCCTTTCAAAAATGTCTCCCAAAATTGTCTATTCCTATATGTAGAAAAATAAGAGATATATTGTAATCATTTTCTTGTTAAATAACTCATCATGACAGTAACGGAAACAATTGCTGAATCAACAGTCGTTCTTGACTTCTTTAGCTTCTTTCAGTCATAACATCCCTGAGGCATACTACTTCAAAAATATAACTCGCTGAAAAAAATAATAATACAGTGATACCTCGGTTTACGAACCCCTTGGCTTACGAACTTTTCGGTTTATGAAAGTTAAATTTATGAAAATTTTACCTTGGCATGTCAACTATACACCCGTAGCTGCCTTAATGAGTGATGTGTCGTTCGCGAACGAGCCTGTTCTTCTAACAACAAAATGGCAGCCGGCTTGTTTTGGTCCTCTATTACCCGCCCCCAGTCGTCGGTTAAAGCCACGTGATTGGTCAAGAACGCAGCAGTGAGGGGAGGTGGTTTAAACATTAAAGAGACAGGCAGATGACAGTGAGAGGGTTTCAATTTTGATAGTTCAAAGGCAGAGTGTAGACTGCAAGGTTAAAATATGCCATCAATCAGGCTCCACAAACAACCCGCACACGCATCTGTACACTCGATGCAAAAAGCTATCAACCTAGCTAAACAGAACACAATTGATGAGGAACTAGATACAATTATCACAGAGAAAGCACCTACAAGGGATCATTCCTCAAGATGGTGAAAGAAGGTTACGTTCCTCATCAAGTGTTTAATGCTGAGGAAACCGGCCACACCATTCCATCAAGTCATCAATGACCATCACAAAGGTAAACAAAACGACTTTATTATACAGTAAAGTTTATTTATTTAATTATAATACCATGGCACATTAATTATACATAAAATAAGGTATATTTTGTGTTGTCTTCAGGCTTAGAAAATTAGAAAGAAGAAAATTATGTTTTATGGAGACCTGGGAATGTATTATTCTCATTTTAATGGTTTTCTATGGGAAAATAATTTTTGGGATACACACTTTTCGCCTTACACACTCTGTCTGGGAACCAATTAAGCCAATGTATCACTGTAATAATAAACCTCCACAGTAGCAAGCTAATCCTTTTGATTTGTTTTATTGAATTGACAGG